>NW_006199342.1:1866311-1911693 GCF_000334495.1 Tupaia belangeri chinensis
GTAGGTAAATCCTTTTCTTCCTTCACTGCATTTCTGAGATGTTACCCTCAAACCACTGCATAGTTCAAAAATCACGTGAATCCTACATTTTTATCAAGAAAAAGGAAAAGTTGTTGGGTAAATGTGATTTTTAACATTTATACAAATACTGAGCACAGGCTGTTGTGCATAATGGGGTATAGACCAGGACAAATAGTGTTCCTGCCATCATGGAGCTTGTGTCCAGCTGGAGAGAAGTAACTATGCTAACAACCTACAGTTATGATCGAGATAAATGGATGAATGGCAGTCCCAGGTGCTGAATGGGGTGGCCACAGCTCTGTCTGGATGGTCCTGAGATATGAAGAAGAATAAGGAACAGGGGAAGCTGGGCGGTGGAGAGAGAGGGTAAAGGCCAAAAGGGTAGTAGGTCTAGAGTTCTTGAGCTGGGAAGAGCCTAGAAAGGCTGAGACGAGAAAAAGCCTAGGAAGCTAAAGCAGACAGAGCTGGGGAGGGAGCAGCTAGAGATGAAGTTCTTTCCCAGAAGGAACAACAAGGAATACAGTCAGCCTTGAAGCCCTTAACACCATCCAGAGGTTCTTCAGGTTACATTTCTTTTCTCAGTTATATTGTTTTTTCTGTTATTTAATTACAAATCTAGACATAGCTTTTTTGTTTGTTTGTTTGTTTGTTTGTTTTTCTCCTTCATTCCCCTCAGTCTAGTGCATTCTAGCTATCATAGGGGTTATGTAGGCATGTGGTTGAGTGTAGAATTCAACATCATTTTTGTATTTGGTTCTGGGGCATAATTCCTCCTAAAATACAAACACTTTCTACTTTCCTCTGAAGCACCCCATCTTTAAGTTGGGGTAGTCACTAAGCAGGTGCTTTGTCTGTGGTGACTGCTGAGAAATAGGCATTAAACTCCTTCTAAATGGTAGATAATAAGGCTTCTTCTGTCTGCCAGGGAGATTGTGGTATTCCTGTTATTGCTGAAGTAATAGTTGTCATGGCAATCATTTACATAACTTCGAACAGCCTTTGAGGATTGATTGTTAATGGTGCGCTCAGCGCTCTCGAAAGTACTGCCTAACAAGAACTTCGCTCACTGCTTTCCCAGAGGTGATGTAGTCCCAGGTTTTCTCGACATCACTGGTCCTGTCTTCAGAAATCTCAGGTGATTTCTATGCATTTTTTCTAAAGAGAGATTTTTGCTATAGGGTACATGTGCTTGCTGGAGAGACTGAGAGAGAAAGTGAGAAATCACACCCCAGGGGGGATGGCCACACTGCAATCCCTTTACTTTAAGCCCTCAAGGTGTTCCGTTTGGTCAGGAATTGTCCCTCTGCTTCTTTGCATTTTAACCTCATACTCAATTCCTTCAGTCGTAGGTTTGCAGAGATTCAAATCTTAGCAACTCTAGAGCAATTGGGGTGAAAGCCAACAAATATTTTGGAGTGCCTACCATAAGCGTGACACAATGCAAGGCCCTGCAGAGACTAGAAAGGACACAGAAGCATGTGATTAAAAAAACAGCAGTCTAAAATTGGAAAATAATAAATGTTGCTTTATTTTATGACTTAAATAGAGTAGCATTACCATGAACTGGAGTTTGTAGGACACATCACGTGAGGGCGAGGTTGTAGTCGAAGGACAGGGATGCAGTGGTGAATATTCTGTATGTTTTTCTACCTTATTTTCTTACTACTCTCCTTGTAAAAGACAGATAGCAGAGATAGCAGAATTTTTTTTGGTTTCCCGGTTGAGTCCAACCAGGGATTAGCTCAGTGAGATGGACATATTCATTTACTCATCTATATCCACTATTCATTTATTCAATAAGCATAAATTTAAGAAAATAAGCATAAATTAGACCCAAGGGTTTGGGTGCTGGATATATAGCAATGCTAGACAGCCTGAGATTCAGGGAAAGAAGTCAGAGCAGTGGTTGTAGTCTTTGGGGATCTCATGGAACAGTAATATTCCCCAAATAAATTGGGAAACTGGTGTCAAACTCTGAGATTTTTTTCTTTTGTCATGTAAGGATGTTAAGAGGGCCCTAACTTTCATTACTTACCTGTGTATTTTATCTCTATTTACCTAGCACAGGATAGGTGCTCAATAAAACTTTGTTGAGTGAATGTGTCATTTACTTATTTTCCTTCTGCTTCTGCAAACCAGCAAAGCTTTGTTTGCACACTAGATTTTAGGCGTGTGGGAGAAATCAGGCTTCCTGGTTTTGTATTTGGAGCAGAACCTGCAGACACCTTTGCTCCATGCACCTTGAAGGAGAATACTATACATAAGGTATAAAGTCATCGGATTAATAGATGGTAGTAAATGATGCCTGAATAAAAAGGGCTATGGAGGAAAGGCTTGGAGTGTTCTTTTATAAATGATAAGAATGAGCTTTATTTCATAAATCAAAAATTTTATGCCTTTGTGATTTTTTTATATGTTTTGTAGTTGAGGGTAATGGTCCTGCAGATTTAACTAGAAACTTTATAGTTAACAGTTAAATATCTCAGGAAGCACTTCGTGGGCTCTTGATAAAGAAAAGGAGACGCAGAGGTACAAGGTGAGAGACCTTTTATTCACTGGGATCAGTTTTTATCAGTGCCCTTTGTACTCTGTGAGCCTGTTTGCATGGAATGTCACTATTTTCTCATCCTTAGTCTTTATCTTTCCAGCACACTGTGATAATAGACCTTGTCAGCAGAATGTTCCCTTCCAAGGCCTATTAGATACCATGGAGCTACCGTTTTCTCTTAATTTTAATGGAAGCTTATTTTTTCTCTTCATGGTTTTATTTCCACCAGTACCATTGATCAAGAAGTGGCTAACATCCAACTGATTTCATAAGATTAAAAATAATGACATTTCTTTACTTAGAATATGTTTATCTCAAATGAGGATGACTTTGTGCTTTTGAAAAGTGCCAGAACTTGAAGGACAGCAAATTACTGTGGGGACAGCAAATTGAAAGGGTGTACCTCTCTGCCTATCATTGTCCTTAGGAACTTGAATTCTCTGGGGCTCAGAGAGGCTGACTGATGAGTAGGAAAGAATTTGTGTGTGGGAAGACATCAATGTGCAAACTGCAGGAATGAGGAGTTTGAGTATTTCTTCTTAAAGTCTAAGTGTCAGTGGCAGACACTAGGTGACAGTACTAGATAAAATCTCTCAGTCTGCCTTTGCAATATAGAATCAGGTGAGCACTAGTCGAAAAGCATATGATTATCTAAATTTTCTATTATGTGCTTTTAAAAAAACTTATTTTAATTTATATCTAATTGCATATATCTTTACAGTGGACAGCATTGCTTTTTCTGGCATGAATACCATGCATATCAGTCAAGACAAAGACATTACTATTTATATTATCATCAGCAACTTTCTTTTTTTTTTTTAAGGTTTTAAAAAAAGAAGATAGAGAAAGATAGGGATCCAGAGACACAGTCTTCATGCCACAGCTCCTCACAGCCTCAGCAAGCCCCTGCCATGGGCATATGCATCCACACCTGCCTTAAACAGGAAGGCCTTGACATGTGAACCTAAGACTCTCCTTTCAGGTCCAGTTATTTTACTGCTATGCCACCATCTGGCTCATTTTTCCAACTTGCTATGATGAAAATATATTGTTTTTATAATCTCTGAAAAAAAGTATGTTTTAAAAAATTAAAATTCAAGGGGTCAGCATGTGGAGTGGTAGTTAAAGGAGCTGGACTCCCACATGGCCGACCATGGTTCAAGTCCCCAAACCTGGTGGCTTAATTTCTCACTCCCCACCTCTCCTCTGTCTCTTTCTGATCAAATTAGAAAATAATAGTAATAAATAAATTTAAATAAAATAATTGTTTTTTTTTAAAAGTTCAAGATCTTCAATATATGTAAAAGACTCAAAGTTTACAAAGAGTAATTCACATTTTCACTCAAAACCTGTTAACCCTTATGCTAGGCCCAATTCTAATGCATCTAGTTATTTGTTAAGTTAGCTTATATTAGGGGAAAAAAAGAATAGATAGCAGAGAATGAAGAACTTAATTGATGCAAAAGCTTCAATTATAATTAAAAGAAAAAAAGTCTGGCAACAAAAAATGTGACAAAATATTTTAAGTACTAAATGTAAGAACCAAGTTGCACCTTTTGATTAATAAGACTGGAATGTATTTGTTAAATTTGTTAATGTGCTCTGGGATGAATGTGTTAAATTTGTTAATGTTACTTTAATTTTATTTCTCTCTTAAAGAATGTAAGGGGAAGCTGTCATTATATGGGCAGTTCATTCATTTTGTCTTCTGGGAAACTCTTTTTTCGAGAGATTTTTGCTATAGTGTGGGTACACTTGCCAGAGAGAGAAACAGAAAGTGAAAAATTTACTTCTTGGGGGGGGGTGGCCACACCACAACTCCTTCTCCATTCTCCCCTAGGGATTTGGGGCACACACACACACACACACACATGCCCCACGTGAGTTTAAAGCTGGTGGGTCCTGGACTCAAACCACAGTTGACTATGTGGGAGTCCAGCACCTTAACCACTATGCCCCTGCTGGCCTTGGGAAATTAAATAGCTTAATGGGCCCACGCTGTGGCACAGAAGCAAAACTTGACACAGTGCGAGGCAGATCCACAGAGGAATGGCCACACTACAATCCCTTCTCCTCCCGGGATCTTTGGTATGCATGCACATGCTCCTGGCGTGATATTCAAGCCATCAGGTCCAGGAATCAAACTGCAATTGGCCATGTAGGAGTTCTACACTTGAATCACCATGCTACCTGCTGACCCCAATAACTGAATCTTTTATCTTCTGCTAATGAATGAGGGCATAAAGTACTGCTTTTCAGTGCCTGCTTATGTCACTTAGCATTATTTCCTCTAGGTTTGTCCATTTTGCCAAAAATGATAGGGATAAATCCATTTTTGTGGGGTTAGTACATTCCTCTCTCTCTCTCTCTCTCTCTCTCTCTCTATATATATATATATATATATATATACACACACACACACACACACACACACACCACATTTTCTTCATCCATTCACCAGTTACTGGGCACCTAGGTTGATTTCTTTCCACTGCTGTGAATAGTGTTGCAATATACATTGGCATGCAGTTATCTCTTTTATGTATTAATTTCCTTTCTTATGGGTTTATACCCAGTGTAGGATTATTGGATAATAAGATGGTTCTATTTTTAGTTATTTTGAGAATCCTTCATACTGTTTTCCATAATGGCTGTAGTAATTTACATGCCCACCAACAGTGAACAAGCATTCTGGTTGTTTTCCTTTCTCCACATTTTTACTAACACGTTTTATTCTTTGTTCTGATAATAGCAATTCTAACTGGGGTGAGTATTACCTCAGTGAGGTTTCGATTTGCATTTCCTCAATGATTAGGGATGGCGGACACTTTTCCACATGCATATTGGCCATTCACATGCCTTCTTTCAAGAATAGTTCATTCTGGGACCAGCAGTTAGCGTAATGGCTATGTCGCTGGACTCCCACGTAGTTGACCGCGGTTCAGGTCCTGGACCTGGTGGCTTAAACTCATGCCGGGCGCGTGTGCATGCGTGCCCAAGATCCCGAGAGGAGAATGGAGGAGAAGGGATTGTGGCATGGCCATCCCCCCGGGGGGTGATTTCTCGCTTTCTGACTCTCTGTTTCTCTCTGTCTGTCTGGCGAGCGCATGCGCCCTGTAGCAAAAAAACCTCTCCAGAAAAAAGAAAAAAAAAAAAAAAAGAATAGTTTGTTCAGTTCAAGTGCTCATTTAAAATTCAGTTTATTTATTTATTTTTAGTTTGCTGAAGAGCTCAATGGAGAGAGACAGAGAGAGAGAGAGAAAGAGAAAGAGAGGGAGAAATCACCCCTGAGGAGATGGCTATAGCATAATCACTTACCTTTCATTCATTCTCCTCTCAGGATATTTGGGCATTCACACACATCAGGTGTGATTTTCAAGACACTAGGTCCGGGACTTGAATTCCAAAGTCAGCCATGTGGGATCTAGCTGCCTTAATCTCCATGCCACCTGCTGGTTTATATTATTTTTTTTCTCTTGCAAAAGCAGACACATAGACTAATAGAACAGCAGGGAACCCAGAAATAAATCTAAAAATGTACAGCCAACTGATTTTTGACAAAGCTCCCAAGAACACTTACTGGCAAAAAAATAAATAAATAAAAAAAGAAAAGAAAAAGAAAAAGAAAAACAGTTTCTTTAATAAATAGTTCTGGGAATATTGGATATCTACATATGGATAAAGGAAACTAGATGCTTAGCTGTCACAATACACAAAAATTAATTCAAAATAAGTTAATGACTTAAATATAAAGCCCAGAATAAAATTGCTAGAAGAAAGCACAGGTCACAGATATAGGCAAAGATTTTTAAAATAAGACCTCAAAAGCAAGGGCAACGCCATCAAAACTAGACAAGTGGGATTACTTCAAACTAAAAATCTTTTGTGCTGCAAAGCAAACAATAGAGTGAAGAGAAAACCTACAAAATAGGAGAAAATATTTGGAAGTTATTATATATCCAACAAGGGATTAATTCACTGATTATACAAGGAACTCAAACAGCACAACAGTGAAAGGCTTAGTATTTGCATATAACCCACACTTCTTCCCATATACTTTAAATCCTCTCTAGATTATTTATAATCCTGATACAATGTAAATGCTATGTAAATGGTTGTTACACTGTATCTTAAATTTTTCTATTATTTTTATTGTTGTATGTATTGTTATTTTTAGTTTCTTTTTTTCCAGACTATTTTTTCCTGACTATTTCTATGAATTATGTGGCTAAGTCTACAGATTTAGACTATAGACACAGAGGACTGGTTGTACTTTTAGACATTAGAAGATGATTAATCTCAAATATAATTTATTGCCTGACTATATCCAGAGATCATTATACCAGTCATAATCTCTTTTAATTCCCACACTGATAATAAGTTTTCAATGTATGACTTAAAGAGCAGCAACAACTGAGACCAGCAGTTGGTGTAATGGCTATGTCGCTGGACTTCCACATAGTCGATTGTGGTTCAAGTCCTGGACTTGGTGGCTTAAACTCACGCTGGCTGTGTGTGTGTGTGTGTGTGTGTGTGTGTGTGGTGCGCGCGCGCGTGCCCAAGATCCTGAGAGGACAATGGAGGAGAAGGGATTGCAGTGTGGTCATTCCCCCTGGGGAGTGATTTTTCACTTTCTTTCTGTTCCTCTGTATTTCTGGCGAGTGCATGTGCCCTATAGCAAAAAACAAACCTCTAAAAAGAAAAAAAAAAAGGAAAGAGCAGCATCAACTAAGGAGGTATTTTATGCTTTACTTTGAGGTTAAGGTTAAAAAAAACTATCTATGATAAAGGGACCAGTAAGATTGTTTGTCTGTTTTCTTTTTCAGCTTTCAATCGATTGTGAATCTTAACTTTTGTAAAATACAATAAAAATGGATTTTATTTTTGACTGTGAGATTTTGAGATTTTCTTTTTAAAGTGATATTGTGATTTACTACTATAATGCAGAATAAGTCAAACAAATTACATATCCATCACCTCAAATACTTACCTTTTTTCTGGTAAGCATATGTGAAATTTACTCTCTTAGCAATTTTGAAGCATACATACATTGTTATTAACTATATTCACCACATTGGGAAATAGACCAAAAAAACTCACAAGACTTTTTCCTCCTATTTGAGATTTTTCCCCCTGTCAATTTCTGTATATATTTTATCACATACTACTATGGTTTACAAACTGGAATAAATTTGCAGATGACGCTAAGTAGCACTGGTTTAAAAGACATCAAGCCTAAAGCCTTTATCAGCAGTTGTCTTATTAAGCTACTGAATGTCTCCACAAGACACGTGGGCTGTGGGACTCTCCAGATCATGGGGAATAGTTGAAAAAAGAAAAATTCTCATCCTGTTTCTTTCACTTAGCAGTGTTATGCCCCAGTGTATCTTGTTTACCTATTAGCCTCAGTTTCCTCATCTCTAAACTGGGACTACAGATTATATCAATCAGTCAGTGTCCACCTAGAATGCAGAAACTACATAAGAATCTTGGAGGGAGAGGTTTAGTATAGAAATTATAAAATGTGACAGAAGATTGATACAATGAGGAGTTAGCTAATACAAAATGAAAAAAAACTCTAATGAACAGAGTGATAGTGCAAGTAAAGAGCTATCATTAAGCTGAGATAGAGTACCCAGAAAGGGTACTCCTCTGGATCTGAATCAGGTCTAATCCCTGAGTAGAGTGTAATAAATTCATAAGTCCCTTGAAAATATTTTTAGACTCTGAGGGAAGTGAGGAGAAAATGAGGAAGAAGATATATCTATTGAAAGTGTTGAGGCCTTTTCCTGGAAGGATTTAGAACTCATTTTCAGAAATATGCTGAAAATATAATTAGCTTGGTGGTTTCTAACTTATATCTCAAGGAAATATTAATTTGACTTCTTTAGGTATAAGAATCAGAAACCAATCCTTTCTAGCTTAAATAAAAAAGAAATTCACTGGAAAGATATTAGGGAAACTCCTGAGATTAAAGGAACAGTTGAACAACCTGGAGTTTGGAAGGTAAGGTCCAACTTTGGGTTCTCACAAACAGAAATGAATGTCCTTTCTACCTCCAACTCTTTTCAGGAACTCAACACAGCTCCAGTGAATATCAGCCCCCAGTCTTCACCATTTGGCACAGGACAGGCTCTAATTCATTTTGAGGAAGAGTGATACCTCCACCTAAATCTCCTATTGATGGCCCAAGGCACAAGGTTGCATTGCGAGTTTGACCTACAGTGGTTTGAACTGACTATCAAGGCCAGAACCTGAAATAGAGGCATCCTGTTGAGCCTGAGTGCCAGTGAAGAGATGACTGTAAAAGAAGTTACACTGTAGCCCAGTATCGCTAATAAAATGTTTGAGGAACTATCTGAGAGCAACCAGCCCTGTTCCCTCAAGTGATAGCTGGTTCTCATTTGGGAATCTTCAATTTGTAACTAGCAAGACTTCCATTTCCATCAGATAAAGTCTAGAAATAATGAACATCTTCCTGATAACTCTTGTCACTCTTTTCCAAGGAGCTGAAAATGGTAATTAATGCAAAAGCTGTGTTTATTGGTTCGTGAAATTGAGTGTGTGCGGTCTTTTGATATTGCATCTTCTTGAAAGTCTAAGTTTGGGAGGAGGCAGGAAACATACTGCACTTTAAAGACTCAATTTATTTTACAAGATATTACAACAAAGGCTGCCTCATGTTTATGAAAATGTTGACCTTTTGTTTGCTTTTCCAAAGTAGAGACAATAGAGGAAGGAGCAGGTGTTCTCACCATTCCTCTCCTCCCAGAGCCCCAGCCCACTTCTTCGTATTGTTTACCTTCTTAACAAGGTTGCCACGAGATTTGGATGACATTGTCTATTTCACTGAAAGACACAGCTCAAAGTCTGGTCCTCAGAACTCCTTTCCCTGAGAGTTCTTAATGGGAGGCTGGAGTGAGCAATTTTTTCTGATAAATTCCTCAAAGTCCTCAAGGAGGTACCAAGGCATGGAGGACTAGAAAGATTCCTTCTGCAACAAAAGAAAATAGGATACTGTATTTAATTCCTAAGGATTCTGGGATTAGAAACTTCAGAGCTGGAAATCCTGAGTCTGCTGTTAAGCATATTAAGTTATGAGTTTGGTTATTGCCACATCTGGATTTTGTAAGGGTTTGTGATCAAATAACCATTTTGGGAGTAAAAGAAATTCTGAGATGAGGCTCCAAGGAATTTTGCATGCACACACACAAACGCACATACATTACATAAACAAATATATAGCATGCACACACATGCACAATCTAAACACAATCACGATGTCAAGGTACAGAAACCATTCACGAACCTGCAAGTACGTGCATTCACCTATGTGCAAACTCCCTCACATACACAAATATCACAACACAAATACACTTATATTCATGTATTATACTATAATCACAGAAGTCAATCACAGAGATATACGTTCACACCCATGCACATCACTCCACAAAACAAATACTTTAAACATACACGCAATTTACACATTGTACAATATCAGAGTAGTGCACATCACAAGCCCAAACACACATCCACACCACATAAGAAAGAAACAGGCCCTCTGCACAACACAAATACACTTACCTCCTACACAAGCCACATAAGCTGCACTATACTTCCCATACATACCACACTATACACAACACTTACACAACCACCCATACTCCCCATATAGGACATTCATAATGGTTCGCAACCCGAATGGTCATAGAGTAAATAATAGTCACCGAAGCATCAGGTCCCAATTCCTGGAATCTGCAAATGTTACTTTATTTAGAGAAAGGTTCTTTGCAGATGAAATTAAGTCAAGTTACTTTGAGATGGGGAGACTATCTTGGATTAATTGGGTGGACCTTAAATGCAGTAACATATATTTCTTTTTTTTTCAGTTACATATATTTCTTAAGGGGAAGGCAGAGGGAGACAACACCACACACACATGCACACACACGTACACGCACACAGAAGAGGAGGAGGCAGTTTCACTACACAGAGATTAGAGTGATGGGGCTGAAAGCCAAGGAATGCAGGCAGCCACCTGAAGCTGGGAGAACATTTAGATTCTTTGAGTAGAAGTGTCAAAGCTTAAATAAATTTAATCAAGAGCTTAAGAAATGTTTGGACACTTAGAACAAAATAAGAAAAAATCTTGGAGAGTCATGAAATTTGGGGATTTTCAAGATGGGAATCTGTTGAACTCTGGACACTAAGTAATGGAAATGAAAAGAAATTTGAACAATCAAGTCTTATTGGAATTTTAAAGTTTAATAGGAACCTTATTCTTATAGCAAAGAACATATTAATGATGTTTTCTTTCCACTCATGTCTTATTTTTAGATGGCTTCAAGGAAGCCACCATGGAGATCAAGAAGTGGCACAGTGATGCAGAAGCCACGTAATTAAACAGTGCTCAGCAGTAAGTCACAGGTTTCTGGAACATGGAGCTGAAGTTTAGTAAGCTTTTGAGGGAATTAAATTGGCAAAGTTATCACAAGCTGCAATTAAAAAAAATAAAAAAGACTGGGTGCTTATAATTCAGTGTAGAGGCTCCCAAATTGTACCAGCAGAACATGAGCAGAAAAAAACTGGGTAGTCCTCAAAGAGGGCATACTTCCCTATGCTGAGTTCAAACATGACCATGGAAGTAACAGATGGGACATTTTTGGGAAACAGAGCCAGGGGCTACAGGGAGCTATGGACAGAAGAGTTCCTTAGAGAAATAGAAGCAGACTCAGAGCAAGAAGCATCTTCCGTGGCTAAGCCAGAGAGTTTTATATTTCTTCCTGGAAGGATTTCTTACTGCTATGGACTACAGTTACTATGTATCTCCCATAGGTCCCATTACAGAAAGGGAATTTTGCTTGGATTGTAGGTCGCTATCCCATATCAGGAGACATATCTGTCCCTAATGGAGAATGCCGTATACCAACAGGGCAACCTGGGTTTTGTTGACTCCCTTGGAGAGGCAGTGAGTGTGTTATATATGGGAAGAACGGTGTGTCAGAGATGTAGGTTGGTGGCAGAGATGGCTGACTGTCCTCGATACTTATTCCTCCCCTCCACATTGATGCTTGTGTCAGGGGCCACCTTTAACAGTCTCACTTGTTTCAAGGTAGGGTTGTATGATCAGTACTCACACACACACAAATGTGAAAATGTGAAAGGAAGTGGTGTGTAGCATGTCCGGTTTAAGAGGCTGAGTATGCCTCTTCTAGTTATCTTCCTTCTTCTGCCTGGATGTAGTGGACTCTGAGATCTGAGGGATGGCAGCTCCTCAAGGTGACAGAAAAGAGAGTCCCTGCATTGTTGCACAAGGGAAAAAAACTTCTACCTTGAACTGAGACATGAGAGACAAAGAGACCTTTTTTATTTTAACTATTGGAGTATGGGATTTATTCATTATAGCATTGCAGATTATATCAATCCATAGCTCATATACCTATACTACATTCATACATGCATACAATATACCACTCACAGCCACATACACACAAATAAAACACATGTACTTTCTTATGTTTCACTGGGACCCTCAGAAAATTTTTTTTAATTGAAGAGAGATTTTTGCCATAGGGCATGTGTGCTTGCTGGAGAGACAGAGAGGGAGTGAGAAATCACCCCCCCGACACACACACACACACACACACACACACATACCCAGGAGAGATGGCCATGCTGTAATCCATTCTCTTCCATCTTCCTCTTGGAATTTTGGACATACACACATGTGCCTGCCTGGTGTTAGTTTTAAGCCACTGGGTCCAGAGCTTGAACTGTGGTTGACTACATGGAAGTCCAGCAACATAACCTTTAAGCCATCTGCTGGTCCCACCCTCAAAGACTTCCATGCTATTCCAGCATGTGCACCAGAAAATCCTCAAATGCATAATCTCTGGATCATTAAGGGGATATTTACAGTTAAAAGATCAAGTTCTTAATTAGCAGAGACCAATGTCGCAGTTGGGAATTTATACAAAATACTTTGCTGTCTGGAGTCTTATTTCTTTTCAAAGATTGGAGGAGTTTTTACTATATGTGGAGATGGGTGGGTGAAAAGGCAAAATGAAAGGAGGACAACTATAACATTAGAACTGGAGAGGATTGATAGATAACTTCACAGACAGAGGAGTGAGGAAGCATTCAAGAAGAAGTGACTATCTGTGGTAGAACCAGGATTAGGGGTGAAGTCTGCTAATAACCTGTTCAGTGATCTTTATACCTTAATGGTTTTCTTACCAATTTGGGAAGCCACTTAAATCACATATTAGGGACAAGCCAGTTACTCTAATGAAAGGTTTTTTCCTAGAGGAAATTCAAGCAATTGACAACAATGAAGTCCAAGATTATTTGTAAGGGGCAATCATCTTCCTATATATAGCTTAGTGAATGATTAAATAGAAGACAGTTGTAGCCAAGAATCAGCACTCATTCATCACTGTTTTCTGTAAAGGTATTTTTTAATTTGCATATTTTGTATTTAATTTTCACCTCATTACTTTCATAATTTCAAATAAATATTTTAAGTGTATCCTATATTCAATCTTTCCTGAACTCTCAGTAGATGTCTTGTCATATTTTCTTTCCTTATTCTTCTTTCTTTCTTTCTAATTTTGCTAGAGGGTGGGTGCACTCACTGGAGAGAGACAGAGGCAGAGAAAGAGAATGAAAATGCACTTCCCCCATGAAGGATGATCAGGCTGCAATCCCTTGTCCTCCTTTTAGGATTTTAGGAGTGCATGCACATGTGCTTTGTATGTTTTTCAAACTACTAGGTCCAAAATTTAAACCATTCAGTCAGTCATGTGAGATCCAATTGCCTTAACTAAAATGCCATGTGTTGGTCTGACCTTGCCATATTAACAAAAATTCTTGAGAACATCAAGCATAAACTGTGTTAAATCTTGACTCCCTCTCTAAACCCCTCTGTTCCCCTACCCTTTCTCACCTCACTTCAGAAGAATAGAAATGTCTCTTTCTGCCTAACTCTAAATCCTCTATTCTGCTCATGGTTTCATTTCCATTTAGCTATTCCATAAGCTTGTGTAATCAGCTGTTCTCCATTCTTTCTCTTGTCTGTTTAAATTCTCATCTTAGCCTATACACATGCTTAGTCTTTTTATAAACAATACCTAAATTAAACCTATCAGCTCTGAGCTCTCTTCCAATTAATGCCTTTTCTCCTTCCTTCTTTGGATTATCATCAAAGATCTTGAGTTTTTCATATTAATTCTGTCCACCTTGTCATATATTCTGTATTCCTTTCCTTACTGCAGTATGGATGTTCTTCCTCAAGTCACCAGTGATTTCTTGACTGCAAAGCACTGAATAATTTTAGTCCAACCTATTTTGACCCTTCTAGTATTCATATTGGTTATCATTATTTTCTTCTAGTTCTCATGGTTTTCCTTCTACTTCTCTAACTGTATCTTCTCCATTTTCTTTACTATATCCTGTCTTCCTTAGGCTTTAAAGTTTCAAAGTTACCAACACTATCTAGCTCTTGGAATCACTGTCTGAATAAAATGATTCAACTCATAGAAAGGGTATGAAAATTGCCTGGGCCAGAATAAGTGCTCAGAAAAAAATAAAGCCGTCACTAATGAATTCATTTTAGCAAGTCAATTTGAAAAACTCGTGACATCTCGCGGATAAATAGAAATAAGCATCAGGATTTTAGGAAAGAGAATTGGACTTGTGGTGGACATGAATTCACCAACACTTGGATGACAGCTAAAGAAAAGAGAGATTACAAAATTGCCCAGGGAATATACGTCTGTGAGAATAGGCTAGGTTATGATGAGATAACTTCCCCATGTCTTAGAGCTTTTAAACAACCACAGCTTAATTCTTACTCATGGCATCTGTTTATTGTGGGTCAAGCAAGGAGTTCTGCTTATTATTTTTATTCAAGAATCCAGATTTCCTGTCCAGTCACTGACTTAAATGTGGACAGGTAGAATGTCACAGGGAGGAGAGCTCTGAAAGGCCTCATATTAGCAAGGAAGGACTTTGGTGTATAGACGATCCAAGTTCCTTTTACTCAATTTATTGGCTAAACCTTATCACAAGGCCCATTCATCCATATTCTGGGGAGCTGAAAAGCCAAGAATATTCGGTGAGCACCACCAATCACTACCAGAGTAGGTTTAAAATAAAAAGGAAAGAGAATATGCTTTCTAAGAGAAAACTTTGTATTGTTTCTTATTATCTTTTACCTTGTCCTTCTATTATGGTTAATTTATTGTGTCAACTTGACTGTGCTACAGATGCCCAGGAAGCAGGTAACACAGTATTTCTGGGAGTGTCTATGAGAGTGTTTCTGGACTAGATTAGAATTTGGATCATTAGATTAAGAGGATCCAGGACCAGCAGATGGTGTAATGAATGGTTACCTCACTAGACTCCCACATAGTTGACTGTAGTTCGAGCCCAGACCTGGCAGCTTATAATGCAGGTAGGGCACATGTGGATGCATACCCAAAATCCAGAGAAGAGAATGGAATGAAGGAGAAGGGCTTGTGGTGTGGCCATCCAACTTGGGGGGATGATTTTTCACTTTCTGTCTCTCAGTCTGTCTCTGTCTTTCCAACAAGAGCACATGCTCTATAACATAAATCTCTCTCTAAAAAAAAGATCTTCTATCACCAATGTGGCGGGTATCATCAAATCCATTGAGGGCATGAATAGAACAAAGAAGAGAAGGAAGAGAAAATTCTGACCTTGGAAGTGAGTGTCCCTGGTGCTCAGGACTTCAGACTCCAGGATTGCACCTCTACCTGGATCTTAGACTTTTGAACTTAGACTGAATTGCACCACTGGTTTCCTGGTTCTCCAGGTCTCAGGGGACTTGGTGGGCTAACACAATCACGTAAGTCAATTTCTAAGAAAAAAAATCCCCTTTACCTATCTCTATATGCTCTATTGGTTCTGATTCTTTCTAGAATTCTAATACATCTCTCCCAAAGTGTCGACATTGTTTTTCAAATATCACAGATAACACCAGTATTTATCTAGGTTTTTAAGTATGAAACTTTAAATTAGCCCTGACTCTTTCATCTTCTCTATTCTTCACCTCTAATGTGAATATGAAGTCATAATTCAATAAGCAATGTATTTTCCAAACCCTTCCAACTGTCTCTGGAACTATTACTAGAACCTCCAAGTGGCTATCAGTCAGAATGGTTATTTAAAACACATTTTGTTGTTTCTCATGACTTTAAAAACAGACTTGGTGGCCACCAGGTGGTATGGTGGGTAAGGCACTCAACTCTCACATGGTCAACAGTTGTTTGAACCCCGGACCTAGTGCCTTGAAAATAATTCTGGGCGTGTATGTGAATGCATGTCCAAAAGCCCAAGGAAAGACTAGAGGAGAAGGGATTGCAGTGTGGTCATCTTCCCTAGGGAGTGATTTCTCATTTTTCCTTTTTCTGTCTCTCTCCAGTGAGTACATATGCTCTGTGGCAAAAAAAGAAAGGAAAAAAAGAAAAAAATGAAAGTAAAAGAAGAAAGAGAAAAAAAAGGGAGAAAGAAAGAAAGAAAAAGAAAAAAAGAATGAATGAAGAAAGAAAGAAAAAAAAGAAAGAAAGGAAACCATAGGATTTTGTTTCTAATAAAATAATAGGCAGGATGGGATACAGATGGCATACAGTGATGATAGTTATGTCTATATTAAAATAAAAGAAGGGCAGAAAAATTGTGTAGAACAGAAAAATCTAAAGAAACAAATGTACAAACCTTGTGTGGCATTTGACAGGTAATCTACTCTTTTTTTGAAAGTATTGCTGCTATTCTAGCTGTCTTTCTGCCTTTTCTTCTAGTTGTGTAACCACCCTTAATCAGTTCTTTGCTCCTTTGCTGGTTGCTTAAATATTAGTATTCCCAGAGTTACTGTTTTGGCCCAGATTTTCTCTTCTCTTCTTACTCTGTATAATTTCTCTAATGGTCTTACCCATATTTTATTTTATTTTTTCCTCTCTTCCTGTCTCTCTGTTTCCCACTGTCATATATACATAGCCAATACCGACCTCTTTCCTAACATAGACCCATGCCTCTAACTGCCTCCTGAATATTTTATGTTCTCTTAGAACGTTAAGCACATTATGTTCAAAATTTAACTCATTTATTCTCCCACAAATATCCCTCTAATTCCTTACAAGTTACATAAGCCATGTTTAAGAATCATTTTCTTCTTTCTGTACCCTCTTAATACACTTAGAAGTACCAAGCGCTATTGCTTTTAAAACTTCCAAAAAACAAAGAACAACTTCCTAGCCTTCTGACTCTCCTCTCCATCCCTATTGTCAGTGTCTATTTTAGACACTCATCATTTTTCACCTGAGGAACTGCAAGACAGACTCTTCATAACCTCCCCTCTATTCCCTTACTTTCCCCCAACCCTATGCTCACCAACATATCATGTCCTTGATGATGTTTATTGATTCTTCTAAAACACAAATCAAATCATGTTACTCCCTTTTAAAATTCTCTTAACAGTTCTCCATTGTCACCAGGATAAAATCTGGGGAACTTAACATGGCATAGAGGCTTCTAGGACCTGGATCTTATTTGCATCATCTTATAAAATCTGCAAATTCCTCAGGAGTGCTTAGAAAATCAGAGATGCCTGGTTTTGGTCCTTAAAGCACCACATTTTTTTCCTCTTTATAAAGACCATTGATTTGAATGTTAAGTTTCTCTAAATTCATCTGTTGAATTATCAACCCCCAAAGTGATGGTATTAGGAAGTTGGACCTTTGGCATGTGATTAGGGTGCTTTTATTAGTGTCCTTATTAAAGAGGTCTAAGATGGGCCAGCTCGTGACATGGTGGTTAAGGACTGGGCTGCCACGTGATCAACTGTGGTTCGAGTCCTGGACTTGGAAACTTGCTTTCTCACTTTCTCTTTTTCTGTCTCTCTCTGGTGAGCATGAGCACATGTGCCCTATAGCAAATAAAATAATAATAATAATAATAATAATAATAATAATAATAATAAATAACCAATTCTTTAAAAAAGTAAAAAGAGGTATAAGAGAGGCCACTTGTTCTGTCATCTAGCATGTAAGGACATAGTTAGAAGGTGCTAGAAAATGGTCCCCACCAGATACTATCTAGTGCCTTGTTCTTGAACTTAACTGTTCTCCAAAATAGAGAAAAATAAATTTCTGTTGTTTATACGTCATTCAGGTTATTCTAACTTGTTATAGCAGCCCGAATGGACTAAGATAATCACGTGCCATCTCTTTGGCATGGCATGCCCTTTTCTTATTCTTCCCATCTCAACACAACTTTTCCCTGTGAGGTAGAGTACATTCTGCTTCTATTCATTATGCAAGATTCAAGTCTCAGTGAACTCTTTCTGAAAGTCTTTCTGACACTTCCAAATCTCCTCCCTGTCTTGTCTCTGTCTGCTTGTTTCCATAACATTCTGTATCAATCTTTAATGTGGAGATTATCACACCATGTTAACACTTGTGTTAACCATGAATTGCTTGAGGAAAATACTTTGTACTCTCATACTAAAATATGTGCCTGGTGCAAACTTGTTATTCAGAAATACTTGTGAACTGACTGACCAGGCTCAGTGATGGTATTAGGCTCTGGCACTTTATATAGCACTTTCCTCACAGTCTCATAATTATTTCTTTAAAGATCATTCTCTGCTAGTTTGTGAAACATCTTCAATCATTTGTACAATTCTATAAACAAATAAGTACTGTAATGTTACCTGACATTGTATAACTTGAAAGTTTATATGTATTTCAAGATAGTATTTAATATAAAATTATTTCAGGGCTTAAAGTAAGGTACAGTCTATGACTTACTACTATTTTAATGGTGACCATAAGACATAGAGTCAGGAAAAATTCATTACTAATTGAATGTGAACATTCTTTTTAATTTCATTTTCCTTTCAAGATTGTTTCTACTAAATATAAATTATACTGATGTCTTCCTAAGGAAAATGAAAAGAGTAAGAGGATTTAAGAACAGAAGAAGGAAAAGGAAAGGATGAGAAAAGAATGAAGGGGAAGAAAAATATAGAGAGTTACAGAATGGAGAGTTTCCTTATCTGTAGCTCTGTTATCTATTTTAAAAATGAGAGAACATTTTAAAAGTTGTTATGATGCAATTTTTTTATCTTAAGAAATAATTCAAAAGTATCCTTATATATATATATATATAGTTAAAACTATGTAAATATTTATACATTTGAAAGAATTGATTAGCACATATGCTAGATCTAATACCAAGTTTAACTTGTAAATTTCACATTGATTAAGGAAAATACATGTGCTTTCTCCCCTCCTTGGTTATTATCATTCTTTGTTATATACCACAGTTAATGCTGGAATGAAAGAAACATTAGCATTTCCATGCATCGTAAATGCATATTGACAGTAGATGAGACTAATAAGTAATTTCTAATGTGCTTTTTATCTCATCTACTCTATTTTGTATATTTTAACAAACTCTTTAAATTTATTTCATTAGCTTTGAATTATTTTCTTGGAGGAAATGATTAGGGGAAAAATCTCTGTTAGGGGAAAAGTTCACAGTTATATGAGTTAATCAAAGCACAAATGAAATAAGATTAAGTTTGATGAGGCAGCTCTGCTTCTAAATATTTTTTCCGTCTCTTCAATCAAGAGAAGGGTCTTATTCTTAAAAGGCTTATAATCTAATTGCAGAGAAACAGCACTTACATAAAAAGATGAATAGCACTATAGGGACTTCAAATGAGTAGTCTGGGCAGTAAGTGCCTCAGATTTCAGAATTAAGAGTAGTGTTGAAAGACAGGCTGGGTCTTGATCTTCAATGAAACAGAGGAGGTTTGTCAATGTGGAGTTACTGTCAATGCTTACAGAGTTTATTTTGGGGGTGATGAAAATCTTCTAAAATTCTGGTGATAGCTGCACAATTCTGTGACTATCATAAAAATGTTTGAATTAAAATTTACCAATGGGTGAATTTTATGGTATGTGGATTTTTGGGTCATTGGGAAAGTCATGATACATTTTTGCATACAAAAAAAAAAAAAAAACAGAAAAATGAGTCATGAGCATCCCGACGACCTAATATATTTCAACAAAGCTGGTATGTTAAAGAAATATTAGTTATGGTCTTGACAGCAGACATGAAAATAAGGATCAAAACAGCTATTGATATTGTCTTTTTTTCGATATTCTTTTTTTCCTTCCTGTAAAAGGGATGTCAGCAGTACTTAACTTCAAAAATTGAGTCCGTAAGTCACTAGTCAAATAACAAGCCATATTTAAAGTAGATGTAGGTGACTGGCTATCATGTTGGGTTCCCGAATTGTTGAGACATATTTGTAATGACAGATGATATTTTGTGTCTCCTTTGTTTAAGAAAAGTATGAGAATATCTTTCCACAAAGAATAGTTGCAATGGATCAGGTGAAAGCTTGAAGGATATTCATGAGAGTACAATATGGTAGAAGGATGAGAATTGGTAAGGAATGAATCATCGTTGTCTTATTTTGCTCTCAGATCCATTCTTCACTCTTTGGACTCCATTCTTTGTAGTGGGGATGTAGAGGGAGGGATGACTTCTGTGGGTTGCATTTCCCAGGTTATAATAATTATTGACTTATAGTTTGGTTTGACCACTAGGAGGCACTGGGGAAACTGGAGGAAGAGAAAAAAGAATATAAGATGTTTCTTACACTCATTAATGACTTGAGCAACATCTCCGGTAAAAGCTACATCTTCTCTATTGTAGCTTCTCTCATGGTTTCAGCTTCTTCTGGGTGATCTTAAATCCTGAGCTTTCTATCATAACCTCTTTTCAATCTTCCAGTCAAGATTAGCTGCAGTTAGGAACCAGCAGTTAGCGTAATGGCTATGTCGCTGGACTCCCACGTAGTCGACTGCGGTTCGTGTCCCGGACCCAGTGGCTTAAAACTCATGCTGGGCGCGTGTGCGTGCGTGCCCAAAATCCCGAGAGGATGGAGGAGATGGGACTGCAACGTGGCCATCCCCCCTGGGGGGTGATTTCTCGCTTTCTGTCCCTCTGTCTCTCTCTGTCTGTCTGGCAAGCGCATGCACCCTATAGCAAAAACCTCTCAAGGAAAAAAAAATACTCCTCCAGACTCATGTGTTGAAACTTGATTCCCATTCCAGTGGCACATCAACAAGATGCCATCTTGGAAACTGAGAGACTGGGCCCTCACCAGACCCTCAATCTGCAAGTGTGTTGATGTCAGTCCTCCCAGTTTTCATAGCTGTAAGAAATAAGTTTCAATTATGTATAAATAACCTAATGTGTGGCATTTTGTTATAGAGTACAAATGGGTTAAGTACTCTGGCTTTGCAGTTCTTCCATTATCTATGTAACTAGTTTTCTGTATCAAGTTCCCTTTGTTTAAGGCATTTTGAGTGGTTCCTGGTGTTTTGTTTAGATACATGAAGTGACACAGTATGAGAGTAATAAATGTTTGTTGAATAAATTTGCTACACACAGAAAACAGAGCTGGAAAAGTTCTGGGGCCGTTAAAGACAAAATAAATGCAAGAGGTGAAGACAATTAGTAAAGATACTGAGTTTGATTATAGACATGTGGAAGTCGGGGAAACAAGGCAATGAATGACTGGCTGAGTATGGGGAGGGGGTTGGGACTAGAAACACAGAATGTAAGGCCTTTTTATTTTCACAGAAATGAGCGCTGGAGCAGAAACAATAGCATTTTAATAAAAATTAGCAAGGCAGAATGTATAGGTGATGAAGAAAAGGAAAAAGTCATGGAGAAAACTTTGGGGAGTTATGGAGACAGATTACTAGAGAACCAATAAAGGATCTAGAAAAATTAGTCATAAAATTAGAGGGTTTTCATAGCTGTGAGGGCTAACTAGGAAGCTAGACAAGATTTTAAAAAAAGGGTAAAATAGTTAAATGTTACATAATGCAAAGTACTCAGGGAAGAGAAAAATTGAATAAAGGTTACTGAGTTTAATACTTGGGAGATTATTGATAACCCTGACAACAAAGGTATTAGTAGTGTAATGATCATGCATTACTGAATCACTAATAGGTGAAAAAAAAATGAGGTTAAAAGTATACAGACATAATTTGATTACAAAAATGTTCTCAGCATTAAAGATAGAGTTGGTATAATAGATAGAAGAACTAAGTAGGCTTTTTTTTTTTTTTTGAGAGGTTTTCGCTATAGGACACGTGAGCTCGCCAGACAGACAGAGAGAGACAGAGAGACAGAAAGCAAGAAATCACCCCCAGGGGGGGATGGTCACGCCACAATCCCTTCACCTCCATTCTCCTCTCGGGATCTTGGGCACGCACACACATGCGCCTGGCGTGAGTTTAAGCCACTGGGTCTGGGACGTGAACTGCGGTCAACTACATGGGAGTCCAGCGACATAGCCATTACACTAACTGCTGGTTCCCTAAGTAGGTATTTTTTAAAGGCAATATAAACTCTAGGCATATTTGTAGATGAGGAAAAAATACCAATTGATATTAAATGAATGAAAGCTAAGGAACTACAAAAGATAAATGATAGAATAATATTCTGGGAATTGTAAGCCAAAACAGGGTTTAGGTCACAGGAAAATTGATACCCTTGAGTAAATGTAAATACATATTTGGAAATTAAAAGTAACATATGTGGATATATTGATAGTAACAGGTATGTAGAGATGAAGAGTAGGGAAGTGGAAAGAGCTTCAGATAAGCAGCCTGGATTTCCTCTGGTGAGAATGAGGGAGTTGACATGTGAGACAGGGTATAAACAACAGCTGTAGTAAGGATTTAAATACTGATATCTCTCAGAAATTCATGTGGTGGGACTTGATAGCATTGTGAAATTGTTAAGTGAAAATGTAATCTCTTCATGGTGCCCCAGGTGGGAACTTCGGGTGTGATAATGTCATTATGGTGTGTCCCCTGTGACTGAGTGATGGTGGGTATATTAATAAAAGGAATGAGACAAAGAAATTGATAGATAACTATTCTGCTTAAAATTCTGTACTCCACCATGTCGTAGCATCAGAGAAAGCTGGATCTTGGACCCTGGGCCTCTGAATCATGAGTTGATAGGCTAAATTTCTTTGTAAAATCTCACAATCTCAGATATTTCTGTTAGCAATGCAATAACAAGCTAAGACATGGACAGAGGAATAAAATAGATGAGCAGTATTGAGAGCCTGGTTGA
The DNA here is from genome assembly GCF_000334495.1 of Tupaia belangeri chinensis. Lineage (NCBI taxonomy): Eukaryota > Metazoa > Chordata > Mammalia > Scandentia > Tupaiidae > Tupaia > Tupaia belangeri. The sequence goes on from NW_006199342.1 coordinate 1,889,077, forward strand.
AGTTGGAGAGTAAGAAATCCATGAACCATGGGTGTTAGCAGAAAATGAGTGGTAGGCAAGGGTATGGGAATGGCAGTGGATTGGGGTGGGTTTGAGAAATTGCAGGCCTGGTGAGAGAGTCAATAGTGCTTGATTACCATCTGATATTATCTGAATGACTCAACATAGAACGTATCAAGTAAAGGCTGACATCAGGCTTATTGCCTCTGATAGAGAATTGTTTTGTGACTTGAGTACGTATGAAATGATAAGCTTAATTTATGACATTTTAAGTTTGAATAAAAAAATGCTAGCAGGTGTTTGGAAATGTTGGACTAAACCTCAAAGAAGCATATATAAATTGTAAGTCAACAGGAAAGAGTTAATAGTGAAACTGAGAAAGTGAATGAGAGCTCTGTGGTACCACATGGAACAGGAAAGTGAGAATGCCAAGGACTACATCTGGGGATGGGAGAAAAATTGTCAGAGCATAAGAAGATATGGATTAAAAATACTTTCTCAAGTGGAAAATAGTGGTGCTTTCTCTTTAAGTTTCCTAAACCCAAATGTTTTACAAGTGGTGCTCCTGTTTTTGTCCCTACCCTGCACATTTGCATCCCTAATAGACATATTGTAGAGTGCTCTGAATGGCCCTAATGTTTTTCCACATTTAAGAAGATGAGCCCATTCACAGAGAAGCATACTAACTGAAAGAGAAATTTTTGCAAATGGTTTGTAATAGGCACATTCATGGGTAACAAAGCACACTGACAATTCCTAGAGTTGTATGTGGAAGAGCAGAACAAATATATTTGTATAGTTGAAAGAAAAAGCATAGAGTTGCCTTCACATTCTTGAGTATTAAGAAGACTTGTCTATTCCAAGTCCTCTGAAATTGCAACACTGCCATGTTCTTCCAGAAATTCTTGTGACTTAAGACTGTGCTACAGTAGCTAAGTCTTTTCTAAAGCATCTGACACATAGTTGAGACACAATACCCATTCTTCTGTTCATTTAGGATAAGTTCTGCTTCCTACTATTGAAGCTGTAGGTACCATCTTGGTGAGAATCATCTTCCATTCCCAATAGAGTCAATCCAAATAGCTTAGGTAGGGGGTTAATAAGGAGGGCGGAGGTCAAAGTAGGGCTTGTATCAGTTTCACATCAGAAATTTTTGAAATACACGTGTTCTAGGATCTCTTTTTCTTCCTTACTGCACCCTTCCCAAAAATAGAACGAACTTTCATTTACCTGAGGATGGCTTCTTGAAACTGTTTAAAGGAACCTATAGACTGATAATAAATCAAAGGCTGGCTGTGAGCTTGAGGCTATAGGAGCTGGATTCCACATGGCTGACCAAGTTTCAAATTCTAACACTGATGGGTTCAAAAACATGCTGGGTGGATGGGCATGTCTGCCTACCCAAAATCTCAACATTATGAAAAAAATGGAAGAGAAGGTACTGTGGTGTGACCATTTCTCACTGGGGGATGTTTTCTCCCTCTCCTCTGTCTTTTCAGTGAGCATACATGCTCAGTATCAGCAGGGGAGGGAGAAACTTTCTGCTTTTAGGAAAATTTCTTGATCCAAAGACCTAGAAACTTCTAAATATTGCCATGACAGTCATCTAACAATTTCTATAAACTAATAGGTTATTTCCCAGTTTGACAATAAATCTTAGCCATATAACATGATTATTCTACTCCTTGGTAGGGTTTAAATATACCCTCTTTTCTGCTTTCTCACTGCCATGAGTAGCTTAAACCCAAACTACCATCTCTAGCCTGATTCTCAAATTTACCTCATAACTCTCTCTTTACCATAATAAAGCTCATGGATATCTGTTTTTTCATATTGCTATCAAAATAAGCTTCCTTCCTTCCTTCCTTCCTTCCTTCCTTCCTTCCTTCCTTCTTCTTTCTTTCTTTCTCTTTTTCTTTCTTTCTTTCTTTCTTTCTTTCTTTCTTTCTTTCTTTCTTTCTTTCTTTCTTTCTTTCTTTCTTTCTTTCTTTCTTTCTTCTTTCGAGATTTTTGCCATAGGGTGTGTGCACTTGCCAAAAAAGCAGAGAGAGACAGAGAGACAGAAAGCAAAGAATCACCCCCCTACCCCAGGTGGGGTGTCCATGCCACAATCACTTCTTCTCCATTCTCCTCAGAATTTGGGGCACACATACACATGTGCCCAGCATGAGTTTCAAGCCACTGGGTCCAGGACTTGAGCCGTGGTCAGTCATGTGGGAATCCAATACCTTAACCATTATATCACCTGCTGACCTTCAGAATGAACTTTTTAAAATACAAATTATTAATGTTCATTCATTCAGAATTATTTGTTACAAAGTTATTATTTGTAATACACTGGTTAAGAGAAGCCAGGTCATTGGCAACCACAGTTTGAATTCTGGCAAAGTCAGCCTGAAGCACTCCTGACTTGTATGTGAGTACCCAAGGCCCCATAGGCTGGCGTTCTGAAGGAAGAGGATTATGGTGTGACCAAACCCTGTGAAGAATGCTCCTCTCTGTCTCACTGACCCTTTTGTGCATGCACATGTATGTGTTCTATCATGAATAAAGATAGAAAAATTTTAAAAATTGTTGCATGTCGGTAGATACCAGAAATATAATAGTGATTAAAAAAAAAAAAAGAATCCAGTGGGGAAAACACACACTCAAGTAATCACCCAGAAGGATATATGAATATGTAACAAAAGAGCCTGACCTACTTGACATATCAGAAAAGGTTAGCCTGAGGAAGTGACAATAGAGGAGAGGGATGAAAGGTAAGGAGAGGCAAGGTAGGTTAATCTAAACAGAGGAAACTTCATGTCCAACAAAGGTAGGGGTGAGATGCATAGGACAGGTTTGGAAAGCTCTGAGAAGACCAGCATGATTAAAGCCCAGAGAGTGAGGTGAGAGAAGAGAAGAGAGGTAATGAGGATTAAAATCTATAGGTTTTTATAGGTCCTTTATGGGCGCTTTTATGGGAGCTTTTTAAGTTTTTTTTTTTTTTTTTTTTTTTTGCATTGAAAAATAATAGGATTTAAACATGGTAAAGACAGGATTAGATTTTAAATTTAACTAGCTCTGGCTTTGATATGTATATCAGATTGGAGGAAAGCCAGTGTGTTTGGTGAGATCATCACAGTCCAGATGAGAAATAACGATAGCTGGGACTAAGGTAGTGATCTTAGAAGAGGAAACAATTGATAGATTGGTGAGACAATTTAGAAGTGACTTGGCGAACACAGGGATTAAGAAGACTTAATATTAATAATTATTATCATGTGAGGGACCACAGGTAGCATGGTGGTTAGGTGCTGGACACTACCTCATGACTGACCATGGTTTGAGTCCTGGACCTGGTGGCTTGCTTTCTTTCTCTCTCTCTCTCTGTGTCTCTCTAGTCAAAATAAAATAAATGAATGAATAAATTAAATTAAATTAAATAATTCTTTTTTTTTTAAAAAAAGAATCATGATTATGTGAACGACTCTCCAAAATTCATGTATTGAGATTTGGTTGTAATAGGATTAAGAGGATGCAAAACTAATTTGACTGTGGCATTGAAAAGTGGGGCCTTTGAGAGGAGATTAGAACTAAGGTCAAGGGTGAGGGTGTTGTAATTGTCCTATTGCGTTTATAAGGAGAGGGAATGGAACCAGAAAAGACACAGATGTATGCTCTCTTGTCTTCTACTATGTTGTGGTACAGTCAGAAGACCCTTACCAGAGGCAGCCTAAGAGTTGCTCTCTAAACCATGAACTAAATAAGTCTCTATTCTCATAAGTTACCCAGACTTCAGTATTTTCCATTATTTGCAACAGAACAGATTAAAACAAGAATGCTTTGGGTATTTCGAGTTTTAGAAACAATAGAGATGATGGTCACATTCACTAGAATATGGAACTCCAGATCAGAGTTAGTCTTAGAGGAAAACTAAAGATACCGAGTTTGGATGTACTGTGTCTAAAGTGATTCCAATATTTTATAAGAATATTTCATTGTTTCCCACTGCTCAAAGACTTAACTCAGATCACTTCAAAAGTAGATTTTTTAAAAGAAAATTTATTTATTCATTCCTTTATTTTAATTTTAACACACACACACACACACACAGAGAGAGAGAAAGAGGGAGAGAGAAAGTGAGAGAGCAAGCCATCAGGTCCAGGACTCAAACTGTGGTTGGCCATGCAGGAATGAATGTCCAGCACCTTAACCACCATACCACCTGCTGGTCCCAAAAGTAGATTTATAAAATCTTTATGACCTACATCTGACACTCATCTTCTGTCACATTCACATATACTCCATATTTCAACCATTCTGAATTAGTAGAAATGTCCTGAATTCCTCCAAATGTTTCACAGCTACATAACTTTGCAAAAACTGTACTATTACTTCTGCTGGGAAGCTTTGGCTCTAAATTTTCTTTTAGAATGCTCAGTTGAGTTAAATCAGTCTCATTCTTCAAGGCTCAGTTTAAGCATTATCTCCTCTGGAAATATTCTCTTTTCTTTTTCCTCTAACATTATGGATATGTGTATGTGTTTATATCTCTCTCTGTAGGTAACTATATATGTGTGTTTAATTGTTTATGGTTACCAATTTACCAGTCTCTCTCACTAGATTGTGGGTGTCTTGAGATTGGGGACTATATTTTAATTTCTGTAAATTCTGTGTGTAACAGTTGATAAATGAATTTGGGTCAGTTATGGTGACACAGTGTTAACACAATGTTCCATGGTATTGAAGCTATTGGGAAGGTCTCAGATTCATATCCCAAGGTCTTCCTGTACATGCTGGATGGCAAATGCTTATGATCCTGGTTGGATGAGAGCGGGGGCTGCAGAGTGAAAACCTTGTGGGAGATGCTGCCCACCTATATTTCACTCTCATAAATGAAATAAACACAAAAACTTTAAAAAATATATATGTGAATTCAATGATGGAGTACATTCTAAAAATATAGACTATTTTGGTTAATATAACCAGAAACTATTGATAAGACTGAAAAATTAGAACTCACTTACCTATGCAAAATCTACATTAAAAATATTAAAGAATTAATTAGTCTTTGTTTCTTTGCCAGAACAAAAGCAAAAATTTCAGTTAAATAACTATTTTTAATGAGATTCACAGGATAGATTTTAACATGACCATGAACTAAAAAGGAAAACCAACAATGAGAAACCCTGGGAGACACTGGGGTAGGCACAACTTTCTTAAATAATATCCCCAAGCACAGGCAATAATCCCTAGAATAGACAAGTGGGATTACAACAGATTAAGAAGTTTCTGCACAGCAAAAGACATAATAACTGGTGTGAATCAACAACCCTTGGAATGAGAGAATATTTTTGTAAACTATGTCTCAGATAAGGAACTAATAGCCAGAATACACAGGGAACTCAACGGGCTTACCCAAAATAAATGACCAATTCATTAAAAGAAGGGAAAATGAGCTGAACAAATAACTCCCTAAGAAAAACATATGAACAGTCAGAAAGCATATGAAAAAATGCTTAGCATCCCTCATCATAAGAGAAATGTGGAACCAAACCACAATGAGATACCACCTAACTCCAATCAGAATGGTAAAGATTAAAAAATAGAAAAATGATAAGTGCTAGTGGGGCTGTGGCAAAAGGAGAACTGTCCTACACTGCTGGTGGGAATATAAATTAGTCCAACCACTGTGGAGTACAATATGGAAGTTCCTCAAAAATCTATAAATAGGGAACCAGCAGTTAGCGTAATGGCTATGTTGCTGGACTCCCACGTAGTTGATCGCGGTTCGTGTCCCGGACCCGGTGGCTTAAAACTCACGCCAGGCGCGTGTGCGTGCGTGCCCAAGATCCGGAGAGGAGAATGGAAGAGAAGGGATTGCGGCGTGACCATCCCCCCTGGGGGGTGATTTCTCACTTTCTGTCTCTATGTCTCTGTCTGTCTGGCGAGCGCACGCGCCCTACAGTGAAAATCTCTCCAAAAAAAAAAAATCTATAAATAGAACTACCATATGATCCAGCAATTCCACTCCTGGTATCTTCCCGAAGGACAGGAGAATGCTCATTCAGAAAAGTGTTTGTACATCTATGTTTATTGTGGCACTGTTCACAATTGCTAAGACATGGAACCAACCCAAATGTCCATGAACAAATGAATGGATTGAAAAAAATGTGGCACATATACTCTATGGAATACTACTCAGCTATAAATGAAACAAGACCCTAGATTTGATAGAAAGTGGATGAATATGGAAGATATACTGCCAAGTGAAGCAACCCAGGCTATGAAAGAGAGACATCATATGTCTCCACTTAATATATTCTAACTGTCTGCACTGTGTAGTGGAAATTGAAAGATCAGGAAATATAGAAGCATGGAAAATGGTTACAGCACTGGGTATTGTATGGGAAGAGGGTGGGAGAAGGGGAAGAGTATAAGTAAAGATATTAAGGAGAAAAATAGAGAGGCAAGACTTTTATGGGACACAGAAATGGATTATTATTTATTGATGAGAATGGGCATATTATCCTTAACTGGACTGATATGAAGTGTGTTCATGTTGGGAAAACTTACTTTACAGGTTAAGTGATATACAGTGATTAAATGTATAAAACAAATTAAATTAAAATATATAAAAACACAAAAAGGCAGTATTTGTTTCTTTGAAGAGATTTTTGCTATAGGATAAATGCGCTTGCCAGAGAGACAAAGAGACAGTGAGAAATCACCCCCTAGGTGGTGGCCATGCCATAATCCTTCTTTCTCTGTTTTTCTCCTGGGGTCTTGGGCACTCACTCACACACACACACACACACACACACACACCTGTGGTGAGTTTGAAGCCACCAGGTGCAAGACTCGAACCATAGTAAGCCATGTGGGAGTCCAGCGATGTAACCAGTATTCTATCTACTGACCCTGAAAGCAATACTTAAAAAAAAAAAATCTTGTTTGATTAAAGAAATGATATATGTCCACTGGTAAATGTACAGAAAAGCACAAAAAATATAAAATGTAAATAGGATCTTACCACCAAAAAAGAGCTACTGTTAATATTTTACTTGTAAATCTTTCCTATCCTTTTTCTGTGTAAACACATACATTTTACCAGATTTCTTAATGGAAGTATGTGTTGGTTAGACATGCCAAAAGTCAGTAATCCAAGTCACCTTCTCACTGGCCATCAGGGTCATTATGTGTTAAAAAACACACAGAAGTTTTCTATAGTAGTTCTATCCAAGGCCTGCACCTTTTATTTTCTTTCACTAAGAGGTTAGGAGCCTAGTTGGGGGTCAGGCTCAACTTGGTCAGACCAGCTATTTTCTCTCTCTTTGCAGAAATAAATGCCCTTGGAAGCTCTGGCAGTCAGATTTGAAAAGTTGCTAGTAAAAGAGTCCACTTAGACCTCAAGGCCTAAGCTATCTGCACGTCATGGTTTTTTATAGGCAGCCTTGCTGTGAGGGTGTTTATTCAACTACTAGTAGTTAACACCTCAAATACTGGAATTGCTGAGTCATACTCCAGTCAGATTTCGTTTCATACATGTACTCCCTTATAATGGTTATAGGGAGAAAAAGATGATGGCTAAAAAAGTACTTGGCCATTTCTGAGTTTCCAGGACATGATACATCTAAATGCTTCTGAAATTTTATAACTGCATTCTGACACCTGAAAGCAATACTTAAAAAATGTGCTTCATATGATTAAGGGATACAATAGTGACCCTAATATGTGCGACGCAGATGAACGCAAATGGGATACACGTGAAAGCAAAGAGCATAGAGAGTACAATTTCAGCCACATGGAATGCTACCATAGTATCTAGAATATCACTAAATTATAAATACATACCTGCATACACACATATGCACACATTATTTACATGTAAATACATGCATTCACACACACACACACACACACACACACACACACACACTCACACACACACACTCATGCAACCAAGAAGTAAGCTCTTGGGCCAAATGATGATGGAGAAATAATACAGCTGGACTCACAGAAGAAGGTCCCAGGGTCATATTCCAAGGCCTCCATCTGCACGCCAGATGCGAGAGCGCATTTCTGTGATCTGGGCTGGCTAAGACTGGGATGGACTGTTGCATGATGATCCTGTTGAGAAAGCTTGTCTCTCTCTCTCTGACTCTGCCTCTGTCTCATGGAAGAAATAAATAAACTTTAAAAAAGTAACCTCCAGCCCTAGAATTTTTGCCAGAACTATTTCTATTTATTTTACAATACTTTTATTTTGAAAATCCCAAATACATTTGCTTTATTTTTGATTTTTGTAAAATGACAGTATTTTAACTCAGTTGGCATAGTTGAATTCTAATATGTCAGATTGATTTGTTAATTATTAGACATCTTTTCTCCAAAATGTTCATTCAATCCTTTATTACTCGCTCGTTTACTTGGGTGAGAAAAAAATGCCACAATAACTGGCTGTGAATTTTTTAGCTCAGCTTTTAAGGCAACGTGAACACTGTCAATGTTTCCCTTGCCTTGTCCGTGTCTGCGCCTCATCCAGCCATCTGCTTGTGTTTAGGTTTTGCAGTTTGCATCTACTTTATTCATGGCCCCAAATCCCTATCTGCTTTCCTATGCTGTGAATTTTATGGAAATCTAAAAAAGAAGACAGCAATGGCAGAACGCCAACCCTCTTCAGCCTCACCCCCTCAGATCCTAGTTGGAGCCATCCTTAAATGCCTTGCTTCCCAGCCTTGTTTTCCAAAATCCTTCTTATTCAGAGGCTTGGATGATCTGGAGGCGACATTTGTGTTGCAAAACCCCATTGTAGGGAGTTGGCATCTGTTCAGAGGAGCCAAGATGTTCTTAGGCTTTTTACATGCAGAGGGTTGAAGAGCTACTCCCTATGAAGTGTGGGTCAAGCAAATGAGTCTAAAAAATGCCCTTATCAACAGTGTTGCAGCGAAGTATGACCATGGCTCAGAAGCACTTTATCAGGAGAGCCGTTGAGCAGAAGGGTCCACGGTCCATTGGGAACTGTCTTAGTTTAAAGTTATTCGGTCTCATTATTCGATTTCTTCCATTGTTGCTCTTTTTTTGTCCTTGTCTTAGGTTCACTTGCAATTTTAAATTACTCAGAGTTGTGCTATTTTTCTGATTAGCCCTCCTTTTGTTCCAAAATGTAAGTGATGTTCGTTCCATCACAGTCCTGTAGGGCAGTAGAATATGCCATCCTCAAATATGCCACTTTGGCATAAAAATAATTTTGAGTAAAAGACATTCAAAAACAACAGATGCAACCAGGGCATTCTGACTTTTCTTTTTATATCTGAAATCAGGAGATGAAATTCCCATGTGAAAGGTACCCTGTCTGTGTCAGAGGAAGATACACTGATCAACAGAGATGGGAGACAAGGCTGGGAGAAATCTGTACAAATAAAACTTCTTAAACTCTTTCTTAGAAAAATATCAAAATTAATCACCAAAGTGTATGTACACATATCAGAAAGAGAGAAAGAAAGAAAGTTAAACACTCCTAAGTGGAACCTGATCACATCACAATCCCCTTCCCTTCATTTCTCCATCCTGTCAGGATCCTGGTCATCACATATAAGTGCCTAGTGTGTTTTTCAAGCCTCTAGAGCTGGGATTCAAGCCACATGTGGGATCCAGATCCCTAAGCACAGTTTAACCAATATCCTACAGGGCCAACCCAATGAACTTTTATCTTCCTACTCATTTTTCCACAGTTAACCACTCTAACCCAAATTTCTTTGTATTCTCACATTTACACAATTTACTTCTCTGTCCAACCTGGTATATAAGCTTTTGACATTAGCACTTCCTTAGGTCTTTGTTTTTCTGGTGAAGTTTCCCATGTATACATAGAAATTACTAAATACATTTGTATGTTTTTCTGTTGTTAACCTGTCTTTTGGTAGACTTATTTGCAGAATACCTCCCTCCCCCCATGGATAGATACAAAAGATTTTTGCCTCTCCTACAATTCTTACATAGAAAGAACACATTTTGTAACCTAAAGGCATATATAATCTTATGCTAAAGATTGTTGATTCATATTAATTACCTTAACTTTTTTTAGAGGTTTTTGCCTAGGGCTTGTGTGCTTATGGAGGTGGGGGGGGGAGACAAAGATAGTGAAAGAAGAAGTGAGAAAGCATTCCCCAGGGGAATGGCCACAACACAATCCCTTCTCTTTCATTCTCCTCCCAGGATCTTGAGCACACTTGCACCCAGGCCTAACATGAGTTTCAAGCCACTGGGTCTGGGACTTGAACTGGAGTTGGCTACATGGCGGTCCAGAGATGTAGCCATATGCCATTTGCCCCCAACATTATTTTTTAATAAAAATAGGAGGGTGAGCTGGTGTTATGGTGGTTAAGGTGCTAGATCCCACATTACTGACTACACAGAGTACTGAACAGGTAGCTTGAAAACATACTGGGCACATGTGTGTGTATGTTCAAAATTCCAGAAGAAGGAAGAAATAGAGGAAAGGAATTGTGGTGTGACCATCCCCCTGGGAGAATTGATGTTTTCTCACTTTCTCTCTCTTCCTACAGTAAGCTCAATGCCCTTTGGCATTTTTTGAAACCTATACTCATGGTTTTATTATCTCAGTTTTTTTGAATATTGTTAGAACTGTATTTTTCTGTTTAGTTTTTTTACTCATTTATTTTTTATATTCTTAATTGACAAATAAACCTGCACATATTGGACCATTTGGTGATGTAGTGGTTAAGATAGCTTGATCCCACACAATTGATCCCACTAGTTTGAGTCCTGGACCCAACAGTTTGAAAAATATGCCAGGAATGTGTGTATGCCTACCCAAAACCCGAAAGGAGAAATGAATGGAGGAGAAGAGATTGTGGTGTGACCATTCCCTCCTGGGTGGGTGCTTTTACACTTTCTCTGTCCCTCTCTCTCCCTAGTAAGAGCACATGTCTTTTGTCAAATTGTTTTTAAAAAATATGTATGCTTACCATGTACAACATGTTATTTCGAAATATACATATATTTTAGAATGACTAAATTGAGCTAATTAATGTATGCATTACTTCGCATACTTTTTTTGTGGTGAGAATAGTTAAAATTTACTCTCTTAGCAATTTTCAAAGATATAATGTGTTGTTATTAACTATAGTCCCTGTATTATATGATAGATCTCTTGATTTTATTTCTCTTAACTGAAATTTTATATCTTTTAAGGAACATCTCTCCAATCCACCCAGTTATTCCATATTGTAAGGTATGGAATAATAGAAAAAATTGTTTGCCTCCAGACTGTGTACCCCAAATCAATTACATAAAAATTTCATAGTTAAAAACAAAGAAAAACAAATACTCTGGACATAAAAATTGCATAAAACTAAATGGAAGATACTTACAGTAGATTCTGTGATGTATTTCCCAGAGTCTCTCTTGACAATCAAGGCACTTACTATAAAAACAAATTAATTGAGGGGCCAGATGATTAATTAAGGGGCCAGATGATAATGCAACAGTAACACATCGGACTGGTCCAAGGACCTCTCTGAGCACACTGGGTGTGTTTGCAGGTGTCCAGGAGCCAAACCCACTGAGACTGCAGGTGAATCATGACATGACGACATTGTTTGGGATCTCTCTTGCTCTCTCTGACACTCTCTCTCTCATGGAAGAAACAAATCAATAAATAGACTAAAATAAATAAAAAATGAATTATTTTATTCATTAAAAAATAGTTCTGTGCATCTGTTATAAGGCAAAATAGGAAATAAGACACAGTACTTACCCTCATTTGTCAGAGATTCTGTCACAGAAAATGCCAGTGGAATAAGAAATACATGCAAGGGCTAATATGAAAGGAAACACAGCATAATGCACAGAACTTACATTAGAAGTAATCACAGCTTTTTAAGATTTACTTCTAAGATTATAGAATGATAAGACAACTTCTTGAATTTGGAAGTTGTGTTTTTGTTTTGTTTTATTTTTAATTACTGAAAGTCCCTTATGACCCACATAAGTACAATTTCCATACAAAGAAAAAAAAGCCCAGAAATAGTACCTCACTCACAGGCATCTGACTTTAGTTGTTTTGCTCTAATCCATTGGTCCTAGCTTTCTCATGGTTGATTTCATCTAAACTTCAAGGTTAGGTCCCATTCCAGGCCTATTCTGACCATATTTCTTTACTGTACTCTCCTTGGTTTCATCATAATCTTGCTTTTATGTGCTATTTATTTATTGTCTATCCCCAACCTTCTCCTGAAATAGCTAGAGACATATCTGTTTTATTGACCTATGTATTATCCAGCAATTACTACTAAATTACTCATGTAATTTTCTCTGAGTAAATATTTGATGATTGAAACTTATGAGACCATGAGATAAGACTGAATTTCTGTTCTACAGAATATAAACAATACACTTACCTGCTTGACTATTGTCTATTAAATTATGAGTAATGAAGTTCCAAGAGATTTTCTGCTGGTTGATTCTTTTTTATTTTGGAGGGGTTTTTGTTATAAGGTGCATGGGCTCGCCAGGAAGACAGAGAGAGTCAGGGACAGAAAGCAAGAAATCACCCCCAAGGAGGGATGGCCATGCCGTAATCCCTTCTCCTCTTGGGATCTTGGGCATGTGCCCGGCGTGAGTTTAAGCCACCAGGTCTGGGACTCTAACCGTGGTCAACTACATGGGAGTCCAGTGACATAGCCATTACATACATTATCTGCTGTTCTCTACTGGTTGATTCTTTTTTTTTTTTTTTTTTGGAGAGGTTTTTGCTATAGGGCGTGTGCACTCGCCAGAAAGACAGAGAGATACAAGAGACAGAAAGTGAGAAATCACCTCCCCAGTGGGTAAGGCTGCTCCATAATCACTTCTCCTCCATTCTCCTCTCAGGATCCTGGACACATACACACAAGCACCTAGCATGAGTTTAAGCCACTGGGTCCGGGACTTGAACCATGGTCAACTACATGGGAATCCAGCGACATAGCCATTACGCTAACTGCTGGTCCCCCTACTGGTTGATTCTTGAAGGTTCCAAAAGTCAAATAAATTTGGCAATCATTGAATTAAATAAGCTTGATCTGATTCCCTTACTGCTGGATTGTCCAGAGTTCTTAACGTCCTAATAGCACTGGTACCCACTAAGAGAAGAGCTCCGTGTTTAAATTCTGAAAATTATTTTGATGTGGAAATTTTTCTTTCAGGAAATACTCAAAACTCCATGGGAGTTTTGTTGCTAGAAAAGTCATGATGCATTTTTCCATTAAAAAAAATATACGATGACTTCGTTGACAACCCAACAGTTCAGAGAATGCTTGCTTTACTCGGTGGGCAGATGGGGCTTATTAAGTGACACATCACAGAGCTGTGCAGTCTAGTTTAATAGTAAGAATTAGCCTGCCTAGGTCTGATTCAAAGATGGCCTCAGGAAAGCTCTGGGCGATGAACTTTCCAGAAAGATTGTGCTTCTGGCCTTCTGGGACTGTTACACTTGTGTGTAAATTTGCTTTTAGTCATAGTGAAGGGCTTTCTATTTTTGGTGGGAACAGGGAAATGATCCATCAACTCCCTGCCCTGCTTTTTGTGGGGCTGGCTCGTTGCCCATATTGCACCCCTAAGATTTCCTGTGTTCTTAAAGGATCATCCTGTTCAAATTGCTATCTCCTGAAAAATCCTTACACCTCACTTTCTATATTTTCTCAAACAGAGCTTGTGGGTCTTACTCTTCTCTTCTCAATACATTGCATAGCAATAAGTTCTTTCTGACCGAGAGAAGACAATCTCCCTGCATCTGGAATTTATGCTCAAAGTTTATACTTCTGCCCAGTGGGTCCCTAGCCAGTGTGAGTTTCTCATTTTCCAAGTCTAAACATGAGACTCTCTGAGTGACAGATACAACAGACCTATGGTAAGGGTCTATCTGGTTCTCTCTCTCCCCCCATCCTCCTCCTTTGCTGATAGATGGTCCAATGGTTACTTGTAAGGAAGCTCCCTTGATAGAAAGTTCCTCCATGCCATTGACTCTATGTGCCCACCACCTGGAAATTCTTCCCCTCTCCAGTTGACACAGGTTTCTAGATTAACTTCGTGGGACTCACATCTTCCGAGAACTACACTCATCTGGAACAGGGGTTCTGTGAGTAGAAGAGAGTCTTCCACATGCCATCTGCTTCCATCCAGCCTGTGTAATGTCACTTACATCTCTTAAGACCCGATGATGGCATTCTTTTTTTGGGAGAGGTTTTTTCTTTTTTTTCTATAGGGCATGTGTGCTCTTTAGAAACAGAGAGAGAGAGACGGAGAGACAGAAAGCGAAAAATCACTCCCCCCAGGGGGGATGGCCACGCCACAATCCCTTCTCCTCCATTCTCCTCTCCAAATCTTGGACACGCACGCACATGCACCTGGGGTGAGTTTAAGCCACCAGGTCTGGGACTTGAACCACGGTCGACTACATGAGAGTCCAGCGACATAGCCATTACGTCAACTGCTGGTCCCAATGACGGCATTCTTAACCAGCCATCTGGAATGATCTATATTCAAGTATTACTGTGCAGCTAAAATGTAATCTGATGCTAGTGATAATCTTCAAATCCCAGATCTGATACAACCTATACTATAGAACGAATTCCTCTAACATAGTAACAAATAAGAGAAAGATATAGTATATGTCACTTCTTCCTCACACTTTTTTTTTCTTTCTTAAATTTTTTTGTGACAGTGTCTTATTATGCGATACTCCCATCTCAGCATCCTAGCTGGGTTTGCAGGCATACACTACCTCACCTGGCTTGTCTATAGACAGAGTCTCACTGTGTTACCCAGGATAGCCTTGAGCTTGAAATTCTCCTGCCTCAGCTTCCCAAGTAGTTGGGATTAAAGGCACACACCACTGTGCTCAGCCTTTAGGTTGTCCTGAAAATCAAACCCGTGGCTAGCATGTAGACCAAGCCTGTGGTGCAGTATCTTGGCAGCATGTACCACCAGGGCTGAGTCACAGCTTCTCCCCTTTCCTGAAAGCACTCCTTAGCCCTGGAAATTGCTAGTGATGTAGTCTGCCTTGGAGATGTTGTGACAGTCTCTTGAGAGAGACTATTTTTCTCTGGAATGGCCAATACTTACTAGAGCTTTAAACAGAGACCATTGCATCATTCTGACATGCAGTTGACTCTTTATTTCATTTTTATCTTTAAATCGAACACCCAAGTATTGGAGTCATAAATGATAGTGTCTTCAGAGTGTTCTAGCCTTATGAAGAGTTAAGATATTTTCTTCGTATAATAAGCGTATCATGAGAATGGGATAAAATATTTAATGTGCTGTGCACATTGCTTTGGAGGTATTAGATACTCAGTAAATTTTGATGATTTTTCTCTCTCTCTTGCTCTCCTTGCACATATCTAATACAAAGAAAATGAAAGTATCTTTTTTTCCTATATCCAGTTTTTTTTTGTTGTTTTTTTCTTTTCTTTTTTTTTTTTTTTTGAGGTTTTCACTACAGGGTGCGTGCGCTCACCAGACAGACAGAGAGAGACATAGAGACAGAAAGCAAGAAATCACCCCCTAGGGGGGATGGTCACGCCGCAAACCCTTCTCCTCCATTCTCCTCGGGATCTTGGGAATTCACGCACACGCGCCCGAACTGCGGTCGACTACGTGGGAATCCAGCGACATAGCCATTATGCTAACTGCTGGTTCCCTATCCAGTTTTTCTTTATCAGACCCTCAATGTTCCTGGATCAGAATTCTAGCAGTTGTATACTAAATTAAATTCTTCCACGGGTTACACTGATGAGAAGGAGGATGTTGACAAAGTTTCTCTTTTGAACCATACTTTCATGCTACTGAATAAAAATGGAAGACCCAAGCTGCACACACGGCTTCATTTCCCTGTGTCTCATTGACATGCAGCTGAGCTTATGCATTCAGTATTCCTAGCCCTTTAGTTTTAGTCTTTTTTTTCTGTGAGGGAGGCAGATAGTTTTCTTGATCCTGATTACCTGGATTAATGCTGAAAAACCTCTTTGGGCTGATGTCTTAGAGAAATGGAAAAAAGTTCCCTTTCTATTTACAATGCCTTAAACGGGAGGCTGGAACAAAGGAGTCATCTCTTCGATAATCATCTCCTCTTCTTGTCACTGGGAGTCCAATTAAATTAATGACAACCTGATCTTTTGTCAATTGTCAGCAGATCTGGTTTTCCCTTTTAATCAGCCCACACAACATGTGGCCCCTTAAATATTCTTTCACCCTTTCCTTTGTCCATAAACATGAAGAAAGTGGGAGTTGAAAAGAGTAGGCTTAAGAATAAGATAAATATTCAGATTTCTCTAAGCATTCTTCATATTCTAAGTCACCTTTTCTCCTTCCTCTATAAAAATAATCATGCCACCGAGTTAAGTGATCTGGATCGGTGAGCAACTTCGGAATGCCATGGGACACTTCCATTCAGGACGATGTTTTGAAGGATTGATTTTTAATAAAATCGTCACTTCTATTGTTATCCTTAAAGCACATAACTTCCACTTAAACAAAAACATGCTTTTTAACTAGAAATTGACTTGGGGAAAAACAGACTCTTGAAAATGTGGACGATTGTCTCTCTTTGAAAGACTTAAGAGTCTGTCCTTCTCTGTGGGCATGGTTTTGGATGGGTATTTCCATGCGATTCAGACTGAACGAGATATAATTCTTTTTTCTCAAGAAAAAAGTCCTTGACTCAAGGAAAAATGTAAGTCAAGGGTACACCTAGCAGTCAGCAACGTAAAACGAGAGAAGAAATAAAGACTCACTAACATTCACATAGATTGATCAGCAGCCTTAATCCACACTCCTCAGAGATTACATTTTAGTCATACTCCACAGGACAGGCAGCAGCACCATTACTAGGGGAGACTTTGGAAGATGAAGTATTTCCTGGCAGGAGTGCAGACATCCCAGCTCCTGGGGAGAGGACGGATTGTCTATCATCTTTTCTTTACCTTTAGCTCAGATAAAAATGGCAGCTTTCAATTAGCGTGTGACAGGACCGAAAGCAAAATAATAAAGGAGAGTTAAAAATAGCTTAGAAGACTTTTATTTTTAGCAGTATGACCTACCAGGTATCCTATCACCCTGACCTCCAACCACCACCACCAAATGTTGCTAGGCAAAATTTCACAAGATTCTTTGTATGGCTGAGTTTTAAAAATAGAAAGGGAAAATTTCTGCAAATAGGAAACTAAAGAACAGGGAGCCAAGTGCTCTAAGAGACACTAGCTAGATTTAGTGACCAGGTTTAGTTGCCTTTGAGAGTGGGAGAAAAAAACTTGAGTTCCCTATGATGGGAAATCAATTAACTTCAACTAAAACAGGACCATAACACTTAATGAAAAATTGGGCAAAGAAAAAAACAATACATAACTTTACCAGCAGAAATAAACTATGAGAAAAACAATCTTTCCTGACAGATGGAAAAAAATAAGCCACCTCTGAATTCATAAACCTAGGCCTTGCCCCCATTTCACTCAGGCCTTAGAGAAGATAATGTTTACCTGTGGAGAAAACTTGAGGTGGTAATGCCTACTAGTATAGTCCCTGGGCAGCACTAAGCAAAAACAAATGCAAGTATTTTAGCAGGGCCATGCTCTCTACATAGGCCAAGAATAAATGTTAATAGGAGCACCAAAATACAAATTTACATCCCCCAAGAAATTCAAATTATGGATTGCTGAGATTCATTTTATTTTCTTTAAAGGTATAATATGTTGGGCTGTCAGAAAAGACATGACACGTTTTTGCATAGAAAAACAGAAAAATACATCATAACTTTTCCAATTACCCAATAAACAATGACAGAAATAAAAGATGCTATCAAGGAGGCCATGTTCATTCATTAAACACATTTTTACTGAGTGTATACAATGTTCCAAGCATTGTCCTTTGTCTTGGAAATGGGAAAATAAAAAATGTGGCAAAGTCTCTGTTGTCAGAGAGTTTATATTAATGCGAAAAGTTGTCCATTAACTGGCTATTATATACAAGATATTTTTAAAAGATACTTGCACATTCAAAAACAGATAAACATATTAAGGGCCAAGGCTATTTTCTTAATTTTTCTTTAAGGAATTTATTTCTCATTTTTGTTCGTTCAGTTAAGAAGATTCCACAAGAAAAGATAACAAAGTTTTGTGTACAAGATTAGCGCCTCACCATCATAGTTCATAGCATTTTTCGCTACAGCATTAATGATATCTGAGAGATTTCTGCCTTCACACCCTACTGAGAGCTAAGGAAATATCAGATACTTAAATTTAATTCAGTAACTAATTCTAGTAGGCAATCATTTCCTACTGGATAAAGAAATGAACAGAATATGGAGGGATTGAATCTCCAGTGGCAATTTTCAGTCTCCTATAAAGGTATCTAAAAGCTCAGGGTCAGGGTGTGTTTCTGCTCTGTTTAGTGTTTTATTCCCAGTCTGTAGCACAGAACCTGGCATGAAGTAAGTGCTCAATAAATATAGACCAAAAACTGTGTTGTAAATGAATGACCATTGCAAGTCAACTAAACCAAATTGCTCTGCACAAGGCCAGTCAGAAGAATAAAAATCATCCATTGTAGTTATCTTTAATACATTTTAGGAGATTGGTGAAAATAAATAAACTACAATATAGGGAAATACTTTGCACAATTGAAATAAAAAATTCCATATGAATTGAATGGTGATGATCATTACAGTTTTAAATATTTTGATCTGAATTAGTTCTGCATCCATTTGTATTAACTATCAGAAGTATAGAAAACCCAGTGCCTATTTTTGTCAGCTAGACTCACAGTCATTGGCAAATCTTCCATATTTGGGATTAAATGGATAATGCAGTGTGTATAATGTAAAAGAAAATTAAATACAATGGCTGTCTGACTCTGATAAAAAATACCCTTAACATTTGCTGATCTCTTCATTTTTTTGGTAAGAGGATGAGCTGGGGATCAGCATAAAACAAAGTAAATTTGTGCCAGAAAATTCAGTCTGCATTTTTGAGCCAGGAATGATCATATTGTAATCCTACTTGAGATCTAATTAATTTAAAAAAAGAAGTTCTGAGGAACCAAAGTGCACCTCTTCTAACTTTTTGTGTATAGCAGCCAGCCTGGTGGGGAATGTGTGTAGGTCCAATCCATTTCGATGTTGCAGATGATGGTGGTTAACAAACCTCAGTTAAGATGTAAAGCAGACGCAGCCCCACGTGGACTTGGAAATGGCAAACGTTGTAGGGTAGAAGCTCTTTATGTAAAGCATTCAAGGTGAGAAAGATCTTCAGTAAATCCTGAGGATATTAGCTATTGGCTTGAACATAAAATATATTGGAAATAGACATCTTTGGACTATAAACTGTTTGGGGCTTAAAAAATTGATGCTGGTGATATTTTGGATGCAAAGAATCATGCCCATGCCACAAGTTGCAGGAAAGGAAGGAGGCAATGTGTAACTAAATTAATCTCAGCACAAGATGCTACAGCTGTTAGGGTGCTAAAATCAAAACAAATAAACTGAACCTAAAACTGGCAATGTAGACCAGTTACCCAGAGGGAACACAAGAAGTGAGGAAAAGAAATACATGAATGAGTAAGTTCCTATTTATTGAATTTTTAAAATATTGCCAGTGGGCATGTGCCTTCATCAAACAGAAAGAGAGAGAGAGGGAGAAAAAATCCCCCAGTGCATTGTAGTCATATTGCAATCCCTTCTCCTCCATTTCTCCATCCTTGTGAGATTTTGAGCACACATGCACATGTGCCCAGTGTGTTTTTCAAGAAACCAGGCTGGGATTCAAATTACAGTTCACCATGCTGAATCTGGCTACCTTAACCATTAGGCCACCCTAGATTGCTGATCTTTAAAAAAATGAGAATTTATCCAAGATATTAGGGAGATGAGAACTTAGACAAATGCTAGGGAACTACCTGTGTGAGGGATATCTGAATTGGCTGGGATCCTTTGGGGACCATTTTTACGTGGGGGTCTCATCATTGGCAAATGCTGAGAAGTGACATAACTTTTCCAAAAGATCTAGAATAATCACATAGACTATTAACTAATTCATTGTTATGAAAGATAGAAAAAATTTTCCCCCAAATATTTATAGCAAACAGAATTAGAATACTTTGCAGAACCTTTCAGCAACTGTAATAACTGAAGACACATTGAGTTTTTAATTATTAGCAATCTGGCTAGCACTTCATAGCAAAGCCTACTTACTAATTGAGAGGAAATGTGTTTTGTCATTAACAAATTGAAACAATATTGTGTATGCATGCTACAATATTTGTTTCTCCCTTTTCATATCCTGATATGAAAATATAATTAGTTTAGCACCATTTGGTCATCATACTCTCTCTGCGTTTCAGACAATCCAAAGGAATCAGATATTCTGGTATGATGTGTTCAATATATTGAGCTCCACTCATTAATTTTGTAAATTAAATGGTTATGTTTTCTCATGTGAGCTTTCATCACTCTCTAAGCTTTCAAAACTGGACTGAAGAAAATGGCATTACATGAATCCACATTGGGAAAATGTGAATATCAGTGTTCTTCTTTGGTGGGGGAAGCATTCTTCAAGGGCAAACCAAATTGTTCCTGTTCTATATGCATAGGTTGGAGAGAAGCAGCTTATCAAAAAGACAGAAAATAAAAGAGCAGGGTAACTATTTTAGAACTTCAATTTAGAATTTCTGAATTCTTTGTGCTCAGCCTATTTCTTATGGTGGTGCATCTGAAAGTCATAAAAATCAATCTGAGAGGGCTTTAGAAGGTGCACAGCTTGATGGCCCCATCTGTTGCCTCCAATGCCTTAATGCCTAAATCCTCAGTTTGGAAAGGAGGTGAGTCAATATATATATATATATATATATATATATATAAATGTGTTTCAGGTTGGGATATTGCTGTGGTTTGAGTGTACCTCTCATAAAAACTATGTTGAGATTTGGTTGTGATGAGATGAAGAATGCAAAAACTTCATCTGACCATACTGTGGAAAGGTGGAGACTTGGGAAGGAGACTAAGATTAGGTCACTAGAGGGGGTGATGGGGAAGGGTGGTTCCCAGGAGAGAGAGTAAGACACAGACATCTGGATGCACATGCACCAGCTCCTGCTCTACCCTGCTGTGATGCAGCCAAAAGACCCTCAGCAGATGAGACCCCTGGCCCTGGGACTGCCAAAGTATTAGCTGAACAAACTTCTTTTCCTATAAGTCACCCAGTTTTAGGTATTTCCTATTGTTAAGAACAGAATGGATACTTTCTTTTTATTTTATTTTTTAAAGAATTATTTTATTTATCTTTATTATTTTAATTTCAGAGAGGGACAGAGTGAGAGAGGAAGAGAGAGGGAAAATTAGAAAGCAAACCCTCAGGTCTAGGACTTGAACCGCAATTGGCCATGTGGGAGTCCAGTGCCCTCAACCCACCACACCACCTGCCAGTCCCCAGAACTGATTCTGTCTTTAAAGGGCATGGATATGGCTAGATAATTGGTCTTCTTGTCACCTCTTGGCTGCGGTAAAACTGTTTTCTCATTAAATGAATAAGTCTAGAAAACACAGCTGCTTTAGGTTTATCTTAGGGTTCATGTATGGTGATATAGCATGAAAAAGGCATGGGCCAAGAGAAGTGAGAAAAGAAACAAGAGTGAAAAAGTTTCAGATGAATTGTGAACTCTTTCTTACTCTCCTTATATCATCTTTTAAAGTCAAAATCTATAGCATTGAATCAGGCATTTTAATTTCTGGCACTTTCTGCAAAGCAAGTTCATTGGCCTTACCTGGGAAAGAATTATTCAGACAGGTGGTGGCCAGGAGTGACCTGAACAATTTCACCTTTCACGTTATCTGTCATCTTCCTGTCCCAATCATTTGTCTTAGAGTCATCCTATTTCTTAAAGAAATGAGACCGACCTACATCCTCTGGTGGCCTTCAATGTAGTATAGCCATTTTCTTTGCCCCACAGATTACTTTTACTCTTTATATGATTAAAAATTGCTTGCTTTAGGGTTAGGGAATAAAAATTCAGATTTAGTTAATGAAATGAAGACCCTACCATGAGCTGACAATTTTATTTCTTTTAATGTTCAGCACAGCCCATCTGTGTCATAGGTACTGCAATAGTAACAAAACCTGTCCTTTTTTTTCCCCCTAGAATCAGCACATCAGAAAAGTACAGGATATAGGCAAAATAATCTGTGAAAAATGGAATTGCTCATAAAGTATAATAGACGTGGTCTTTTTGTCTGCCATCATGTTTAGTAATGTGCATATCACCAGTACTTGATGTGTGGAGATGAGTATATACAATAAAGTGCACAGATGTAAACTTGGATTTTACAGTGTTTCTTAATTAGGTAAAAGAGAGCCATATGGTTGCATATCCAAAGTTAAATGTATTACAACATTTCCACTTTACAAAAGAGATCATTAAAGCTCAGATGAGTGTCCCAGGTCATTTATTATAAGAAACAAAATTAAAATGTATACTAATACATTCTGAATGCAAACCTGGTATCAACTGTTGCCTAGTAATAAGACTTAAAGTATATATATATATATATATATATATATATATATATATATAGACCAAATATAC
>NW_006199342.1:1929979-1933606 GCF_000334495.1 Tupaia belangeri chinensis
TATATATAAAGGCCAAGTATACTGAGACTGCAATAATTTCAATAAACTTTCGAGACTCCCACTTTTCAGGACTGATATTTGTCGTCTAGTTTAGTAATTCCAATTTATATATTTTTTAAATACCTGCTTCCTCTCATGGCCTTTTCTTTTTGAGAAGATAGCAGGTCTCAGCATACTTTTTTCCCCCTCTTTACCAGAGAGAATTTGTATAACATATTAAATGTTTTGGAAAAATCTTATCTAATTCTCACATTGCCTTGTGTATGAGTATGGGTGATCTTTCTGCCTTGTAATCTTTCTGCAAGTGTTTGAGTTGTTCAGTATACAACAGAAAGACATACCCACTGTTCAAAATAATGTATGAAAATATCATGAGAAAGTTTCAGCTTATGCCAGGATCAGGACTGGCTGAAGCTGGGGGTGGAGCATGGTTTCAAAACTCTGTTAGGGGTATGTGTGCACTCTCTCTCTCTCACTCTCTCTCTGTCTCTCTTGCTCATGGAAGAAACAAATAAAGCAACAAATCTGTGAAAACAAATGAATAAGCATGACATTTAATAAAATATTCATTAGAAACCACATTAATTACCTTTCGTTTTGTTTATTCATTTACTTGGGTTTTGCCATAGGGAACATGCACTCACTGGAGGTAGACAGAGACAGTGAGAGAGGAAGTGAAAAATCGCCTCCCAGGGATGATGGCTACATCTCAATCCCTTTTCTTCCATTATCCTTTTGGGATTTGGGACATGAACACACATGCACTGGGAGTAATATTCAAGCCTCTAGGTCCAGGATTTGAGCTGTGGTCAGCCATGTGGGAGTTCAGCAACTTAACCACCACTCCACCAGCGGGTCCCAGTTGCCTTTTATTAAAGGGATTAATGCTGTTAAATCCATGGACAAAATGAGCACCAGAAACACATCTGTACTAAAGTTAAATTTGTTTATGTTACTAATATGTACCAAGATAACTGTAAGATGTTTTGGAAAAGACCGTGCTAGGCAAAGTTCCTGGAAGGCTGGAGTTCATCACAGGCTGGTTTTCTTAGGTGCTGGTCAGGAAAAGTATGGAGTTTTTAAAACAATCTGAAGTCTTATGAATCCAGATGAAGTTAGATCAGTTCATCTGTGGTTTTATCTTATAACTTGTGGGCCTGAATGAAGTGGGAAAATTTAAGCTTAATTTGCTTGCATGTCATGGTCTGACATATATTTTACCTACTCCGTGAGTCAGAGAACAGTTTTGTAAATTGTTTCTGTTTCAGTTCTTAATACTGAAATAATTTCTTTGTTGGCAATAGAGATAAAATTTGTGATTCTTCCTCTTACCTGTTAACAGTTGTTTATTCAATTCATTCTCAAATATTCACAAATTATCCGATATGTGGCAAGTACTGTGATATGCTTCATTGAGTTTATAATCTAGCTAGGCAATGGTTTAATTATGAGATTAAAGCAACTATGGTTTTGTCATGTATGTCTTCATTTTTCAAAAAATGATTATTATAGATTATTGTTAACTGAATTATTCTCTAGTTCCTATGAGAGGTATTTATAGTTTATCTACTCTGGCAGCGATTACTGACTGACTCAGTAGTCTTGGTTTGTAGATGAGCCCAGGGCTGCCTGAAATGAAAACTTCATTTCCTCACTTTTTGCGGTGAGGTATGGCCACTGGAGGAAGTTCCAGTTAGGAGGAGGAGAGAAGTTTTGAGCTTCCCTTCCCTTTGAGTTGTGCATATGTTTTGAATTATAAACATCATTTTTACTTATCTCATGGCTGGAATGCAGATATGAAGGCTGGAGGTTGACCAGCCATCTTGGGCAACGAGGTGGCATCCATATAAGAGGGATCACAGAGCAACAAAGTAGAAGTAACTGGAACCCCTAATGGTAATTGAGACCCAAGGCCCATTAATGTCTAGAACTTATTTACTTCTGTAAGAAAAGTATTTATCTTATTTAAATCATTTCTACTTTGAGCTGTCTCTCACTCCTTAAACCAACTCTACTCAAGAGTAAAACAAGCAATAATTAAAGGCTTGAATATTACAAGCTCTCCATCCCCCAGAGAGGGACTATGGTTGAAATGTTGAACATTTTAAGCTTTAGATATTTTCAATCACAAGATTGTACAAAGCTCTTTATATGGCATCTCTTACATTTTAGAAAGTTTTGCAGATGTGAACTTACTTGATCCCTATGGCAAAATTGTAAGGGAAATAGGAAAAGTACTAATGACCTCATTTTAGGGACAAGGGAACTGTGACTCAGAAAAATGATCGCTTGCCCAAACTTACTGAGTGGATTAGTAACACCTCCAGGGCTCAAATCCAGGCCATCGCTGGTACAGATTTTTCTACCATAGTTCTTGAATGACAGCTCCTATCTCTGGCATGAGAGGTTGCTAGAACACCATGTTCTTGTAATAGCAACTTAAAATTAAATCTAAATAACACTGAAAATGGAAATTTTTACCTTTCTGGAGGCACCTAACTAAAAGGGTTAATTGGCATCCATGGGTTCTCACTCTGAATTTGGCTTTGAACTTGATTTTTTTTTTTCGTCCATTAAATGAAAAGACTAAGAAAAAAAAATTCCTGTCTCTCTAGGGCTTTATCCAGCACAGATGCTTTCTCACTGATTACAAGAGTCTAACCTACTCACTCCTGTTTGCTTCCCATATTGGGAGAAACCTCAAAAAATCCAGAGAATGTTCACCAACTTGAACAAAAATGCCTCCATTATATATTTGAGACCACTCTATTGCAGGAATTCTTATCTGAGGATAAATATCATTAAAAGTGTATGAATTGAGATAATTTGAATTTTCTTTGGTTTCCATGGCAGTGGGGTTACCAGATTTAGCAAATAAAAATTCAAGATGCTCAGTTCAGTTTGAATTTCAATTAAGGAATGTATGTATGCTGATTTTTTTTTTTTTTTGGTCTAAGTATGTCCTTTACAATATTTGGAAATACTAAGTATTATTTGTTGTTCATCCGAAATTCAAATTTAACTGGGTGTCTTGTATTCTATGTGACAATCTCTTGGGTAGATACTAGAGACTGGCTTGCTTACTATCTAGTTTGACATCCTTCTGATGTTTTACTTTAACATAGAAAGCTGTAAAGCATTTTGCATGTGATTGAAGTGTCATCGGTCTGACATATTTGTCCAAGATGTAATTTCAGAAGTAGGTTACATGGAAGGGAAAAGAAGGCATGGAACTTCATTTTCCTGGTAAGATCACAATGAGGCAGTGCTCTTCAGAAGCTAACTCATAAAAACAGAACGTGGCAGTTTTGTAAGCCACTTCCTGATCCTGGCAGGAGAAGCCACTTTTTTGGTGGCCCAGATCTATTGTGTAGCCTTGGGAATCAACCCTGGAAACTCAACCTGGAGGCTGTTTCTTCAGCCATTGTCTTAATCCTGGAGTAAATGCTTTTCTGCTTACTCTAACTGGAATGGTTTCTCTTCGTTTTTACTGATCTATGATCGATACAGTTCCTGATTTATCTTGAGTAGTAAATGAAAAGGGGAAAAATTAGATGTTTTCCATTCTTAAACTCACAAACACCATAAAGATAAGCATTATTTAAAAAGAACTATAGCTGGTTCAGC
>NW_006199342.1:1934777-1973950 GCF_000334495.1 Tupaia belangeri chinensis
TTGTGGCTTTCTTTCTCGCTCTCTCTCTCTCTCTCTCTCTCTCTTTCTCTCTCTCTCTCTGTTTCTCTCTCTCTGGTGAGTACCCAGGCCCTGTAGCAAAATTTGAAAAATATAATAAGGATAAATAAAATGAAATAAATAATTCTAAAAAAAAAGAACTACAGCTTTCATCAGATTATCCCAAATGATTCTGTATTTCAACTCATTAAACAAAACATGTTTTTGTTTCCTCCAGTCCCAGTTCATATGCAGATATATTATGTTCGTAGTGTAATTATAAAATAGATCTAATGTTATGATCTACTTTTCTACCTTAATGTTGTATCATAAATACTTTCCATGTTACATAGTTTCTATAATTATTTCAGTGGCTGTATAAGAATTCTTCTAGTCTATGTGTCATAGTTCATTTAACTATTCTCTTATTGTTTTGCAGGGTTTTTTTTTTTTGCCATGGTAAAGAAGTTTTTAAGTTAATAAAAGCTTTTTCCTTCTTCTGAATTATTTCCTTAAAATAAATCCCCAGCAGTAGGATAATTGGGTCAAAGGCTGTGAACATTCTGTGTCTCTTCAAGTGTTTTTCCAAATTGCTTTTCATAAAGGACGTGACAATTTTAACTAGGTGGCAAATTTTATCGATGCTTAAATTAAGGAAAGTCAGTGAAAGCTAAACAATTCAGGACGTATATGACCCAGCTGTGCACAACCTGCACACGGAGGGAATAAACACGGCACTGAGTATGTACAGGCAACAGTAACATCAGAAAGCTCTCTTTGAACAGAACATGGTTTTCTCTGATTCTCTAAATAAAGTAAATCTTATTTATTTCAAAGTTTTAAAAAATGTCTTGGTATGAGGAGCCAGAGTTACTTTTCTGACTTTACATCTTATGCTCTCATCTGACCAGTATTTGCTTCTTATTCAGCAAAGGAAGAGAACCATAAAGAGTGGTTACTTTAATAAATGCATATTAATACCCATTTCTTGTTATTTGGTTTTGTATTTGGCTTTGAGATAGTGTCATTGATTAATATCTAAAGCAACTCAATAGTAATACAAAACAAAACAAACAAAAACTGATTAAAGAATGGGTAAAGGACCTGAATAGGCAATTAAAGATTCCCAAATTTTGGAGTTTTGTCTCTGTTATTAAGTTTAACCTAGAATTAGATGAAATCTAGATTTAATCTATAGTTATATTAAATTTCCATCTTATTTCCCACCCAAATGACCTGCAATGTAATTTTTTAGGAGTTCAACTCTCATTAACTGAAGGTGCTTTCTGGAAGAAAATACTGAAAATAGAACTTTGGTCAGTCCCATTGAATGATAATCATTTTGGTCCCATTTTGAACTATAACATAGAACATGTTTTCAAGCGCCAGATCTCCTTTTGACATGTTGCTTTCTAGGTGGAGAGAGCAATTGATGACTTAATTATAATGTTAGAAGACCCATCTTCTGCAGGGGTCTGGCTCTATTAGGTAGAAATTAGCGTTTGTGTGTGTGTGTGTGTGTGTGTGTGTGTGTGAAGGGCCAGATAGTAAATATTTTCAGCTTTGCAGCCCAAATAGTCTTCTGTCACAGCTATTAAATCTGCTCTTGATGTATGCAAGTGACCATGGACAATATGTAAATAGATGAGCATGGTTTTGTTCCAATAAAAGTACATTTATAAAAACATTCTGACCCTCTAGAACAGCTGGTCATTTTTTGCTAGTCCCTGACTTCAGGAATCTGACTTCCCCATTTCTTTTCCCCCAGAAATGTCTTAACACTAATAGGATGATCAATTTTACAGTGAAAGAAAAAATTCAATAAAAATAAAACTTGTTTTCAAAATGAAGTCTGATGCAGTTTTATAAAGAAATAAAGATTGTGTATAACATAATCCAGAAGTGATTCTAAGAAGGACATGGATGGTTAGAAATAAACTGGAAAGAACTATCAAAAATTTGAAAGGACCTAGTCTTGGTGGTGCAGGTGGTAGTGTGTTGAACTACAGTGCTGGAAGCCACTTGGCTGACTGGGGTCTCACCTTGGCCCAGCTGACCTGACATTGGTGCATGTGCAGATTCTGAAGATCCTGATGAGCTGGAGAGCTGGGGAAAGGTGATCACAGCATAAAGAGATATTATTGAGAACATCTGTCTTCTTCTCACTCTCATGCAACTGTATGTGCTTTATCATAAATAAAATAAAACTTTAAAAAATCAGATAGGACTTCAGAAAAATGGATTCCTTCAAACAGATACAATAAAAACCTAGGACAGGGGTTTAAATAGCTAAATGGCTGGGTTTTTTTGTTTGAATTTTTTTTTTTTTAAGAGAGAGATTTTTGCTATAGGGCATGTGTGCTTGCCAGAGAGACAGAAAGCAAGAAATCACCACCCTGGGAGATGGCCACCACATGCACACACGTGGTGTGAATTTTAAAGCCACCGGGTTGGGAACTTGAACAGCTAGTAGACTACGTGGGAGTCCAGCTAGTAACCATTATACTACCTACTGATCTCATGGCTATCAGTTTTATGATTAATACATATTTTCTAGCCCTTGTTTTGCCATAGCGGTTGCTCTCTCAGCACCTAATCTAACAATAATCAGGTGTTAAGAGAGATTAGTGACCTCAGAACAAAGCTTTTCACTGCCTAAAATGGATCAGCTTCCTTGGAGCTCAGGAGGCAGAGAGCCCACACCATGCACTTGCCTTCCACTTCAGTGGGGAAATCCTGTGGGACTGTCAGAGGTTGAGTCTTTGAAGGAGGCAGGATATGGCTGAGAGTGGGAGGTGCCAGGATTTAGAGGGTTTTCTGAGTTACACTCCTACATGCAGGATGCTGTACGCTCAATTTTCTTAATCTATGATTTTTAAACATGACATTATCTTGTCTCTTTTAGGTTAGATAGAAACCCAAGGACCAGCAGATGGTGTAATGGTTATATCACTGGACTCCCACGGAGTTGATCACAGTTCGAGTCCTGGACCTGGTGTCTTAAAATTCTTACTGCATGCCTTTGTGTACATGCCCAAAAATCCCGAGAGGAAAATGAAGGAGAAAGGATTGCTGCGTGGCCACCCCCAGGGCGATGATTTCTCACTTTCTGTCTCTATCTCTCTGGTGAGTGTACATGCCCTACAGCAAAATTCTTTCTTAAAAAAAGAAACCAAGGTACTTTCCTTTTTTTTCCCCTAATACTTCAAGTAAGTAAGTGGGCAAAAGTGAAAAACAGAATATTTTCTGACATTACTGCACCTTTGGTGTGCCTAGTTACCTTTAAGCAATGGCACATGAGGGTTAATCATGGTGGCACAGTGGTAATACAACACTCTGCAACACTGAGACCACGTGAGAGGACCCTGCGTTTGCATCCCAAGGTCTCCCTGTACAGGCCGGGCACATGTGCATGCCCATGATCGTTGCTGCCTGAGGCTGGGGGTGGATTGTAGTGTGAAGATTCTATTGAGGATGCCTATCATTCTCTTTCTTTCTCATAGAAGAAATAGGTAAATAGGGACCAGCAGATAGCGTAATGGTGATGTTGCTGGACTCCCATGCAGTCGACTGTGTTTCAAGTCCCGGACCTGGTGGCTTAAACTCACACTGGGTGTGTGTGCATGTGTGCCCAAATCCAGAGAGGAGAATGGGGAGTGGGGGAAGGGATTGTGGTGTGGTTTCTCACTTTCTGTCCTCTCTCTTTCTCTTTCTGGTGAGTGCATGCACCCTATAGCAAAAACCTCTCTTCAAAGAAAAAGAAAGAAAGAAAGAAGTAAATAAGTTTACAAAAAGCTAAAACTAAAATATGCCCATGAAAAATCTGAACAGTAGGAACTTGGTGCACACATAGAAATACTGCCTGTTCACAAAGGAAAGTGCAAAAGCAAGCATCCCTCCAGAGCATACAACGCCGGAGAGAGAACATAAGACAAATATTGCAGAGGAAAATGACCCTGCTTGTCCTGTTCTCAGGAGCGAACGTGTCCACATTGGTCCATATTTGTCCTTTGGCTTCTTCTCCAGGCCTTCGACTTGCCAATAGCTGTTTTCCTTTTACTTAAATCATCTTGATTCTCACTCCCCTCAGCTACACCTTGGTAACTATCCTTGGGTCCCTCCTGGCTTGATCCCAATTAAAAGTGTTAACCTTTGTTTAAATCTGAGTGACTTCTTTCCAAATCTCCAAGGCGGAAGTGCATGTGGAAATACTGGACACAGAATGCTGTCTTCTCCCTACCCTGCGACCCTCTACATTTAACAAGTTTCTATTCTGGAGTCTTGACTCTCAGGCCCTGGAATTCCATGAGTACCCAAGACATCAAAAACACTCAAAAGCTGATCCAACTTTGCTAAGTTTTAAATGTTATCAGGTAAGGACATACCACAAAATCCCCAAACAATAAAAACAAATGATTACCACCATAACCACTATCCATTCATGACAGAAAGAACATTTATAACACCAGAAGTGGGCCATAATCTCAGGGGAAAAAAACCAAAAAACAAAAAACAGTGTCTTAAATGGAATTCATTTTGTTTTACTAAAAAAAAAAAACGTCTCCATTGTCCTTATATTATTCATTTTGCTTCTGACAGCTTATAACTTAATTTTGAATTGGCCCAGAGCCAATGTCTGGTGTCTATGAAGTGCTGGTGTAATGAAAGAAACTTATCTGGGGAGTCAAACAGATCTGGCTTCAAGTCCTGGCTCCTCCCCTTCACCTTGAGCAAGGCCAACAAGAAGTCTGAGCTGTCCTGGGGGTGGGGGTGGGGGATCACCTGGACTTGATCAGACAAATCAGGACATGACCCTGATTTGTGTTCGCTCTTTGTCTTGATTTTCAAACGTATGTATCACAATCACAGAACAAGGAAGAAAGTAACCTCACTTCATAAAAGCTATTTTTAATTACTCTGTTTTTATTGATAAAAGCATATCAGTTATTTGAAGCCTAGCCTTCCTCTGAATTCACAAATACCAAACAGTAAAAATGACTCAGGAGATTTCTAAATTGTTCCTTGCAATATTTTTCATAGTCTACAAATAATAAAATAAACACAAACATGGGACAGGGGTAAATTTAGTCCATCTCTCAAATTCTGAGTATCTGACCATCTGACCAAGATCTGTCCCTGAAAGAAATTTGAAGACTCCTCTGAGTCTATTTTGACCAGACCTCAACCATGGCCTGCTATCCTTGGTCTTCAAACCCAGCTCAGGAAGAATCTGGTCATGCTAGTTTAGCAGGAGACCCCCAACCTTGATATCTAAGTTCCTTTTGGGTAGTTTTCCATTCACTCCCCCACCCTGCCATTGACTCTAAATCCTGAGCCACACCTGCTATATCCAAAATTGAGTGCTCCCAAGACAATGGGGTTTCCCCCACATTACAGTAGTCTTTAGCTTTTTTTTTTTTTTTTTTGGAGAGGGTTTTTTCTATATGGCATGTGTACTCGCCAGAAAGACAGAGAGAGACAGAGAGACAGAAAGTGAGAAATCACCCCCCAGGGGGAATGGCCATGCCACAATCCCTTCTCCTCCATTCTCCTCTCTGGATCTTGGGCACGCACGCACACGCACCCGGCTTGAGTTTAAGCCAAGGGGTCCAGGATGATCGATTACATGGGAGTTCAGCGACATAGCCATTACGCTAACTGCTGATCTCACGATAGTCTCTAATAATGCTGTCCTTGCCTGTTGAACCCTGAGCACTGCCATTTTTCTTTGAACAATCACAAGCCCACACTATGTTGAAGAGAGATCTATCTGGAGGGATGTAGAAGGCTACGCGAGGAATTAGCCTAGGGAACAATCAGCTCTAGGGTTTATACATTAATATTTTAATTTCAGGGATTGAGACTAGATGGAATTATTTTAATTTGATTATTTTGGGAGAGAAGTCAATTTCCATCCTTAGGGGATAAACCACTAATTTGGGAAAGAATTGGGCCAAAAAAAGGTATCGCTTTTTCATTCATGAAATGTTTTTAAAATGCTTTACATTGTCATAATTATTTTTCTAGTATGCAGAAGACTAGCAAAGGGCTTCCTTAAGTGTCTTCACTGATAACAGGTTTATTGGAGGTAAGAAGGCCAGAGGTTTTCTTTCCTGCAAGTGTCAACTCTGATGTTGCTATTCGTAATTAACTTCCCCCCAATTTTTTTCTTTCCCGCTGCTTCACATTGACCTTCTTAATTACTGAAGAGCAAGAATGCCGGGACTGGAGGGAAAGTGGTTTGGAAAGTTGGTCTCCACAGAGTAGCTCAAGAAGCCAATAGATTTGCATCATACCTTTTGTTTGTTTCTTGCAATGGTTTGTGTAACCTATTTCACAATGTGACAGTCGTCTCATTCTGTTGCTAACCTTGGTTAAATAGAAGGGAAACAAAACATGTATATACTTTCCAAAGTCAGTGGGTGTTTGTAGCTGTGAGAACATTCTGAGTACAGGGTGGTCTGTTCATGTGGGTGCTTTTTGTGTCGGAGGCCTCCAGGCTGCTCATTGAATGTCTGCACACTCCTGTCCTATTTACAGGCTATTTTTCAAGTCATCTTGGACAAGAAGGACCTAGAATAAGACTTCTTCAGAGATGCTCCCAACTTCAGGTGAAGTAAATTCTGAGACCCAGTTAGTGATTAGATGTGTGAAAACAAGAAATGCTGTAAATGGCTTCGTGACTCGTGGTGTGAATTATCTTTTCAGTTGGTGGCACTACGCCTGCATTTGGGTAAACCGACCTCATGTGAACATCAGGGGAACCTGAGCTCCAATTCTGAGATCTGAACAACAAATTTTCTTTTTGGCCTTTCTCCTTCCTTTTGGGGACTAAATCTGAGATATTTATTATTATTATTATTATTATTAATAGAGCAAAATACAGTACATTGGTTTTTCATAAAAGCCTTGATATTTACTAAAACATAAACATTTTAAAAAGTTTATATATTTATTTCTTACGTGAGTGTGAAACAGAGAGAGAAAGAGGGAGAGAGACATGGAGAAAGAGCCTATTCCCAGAAAGGACTGATCGGCTCCCAGTCTCAGCCAGCTCTGCGTCATAGGCAGGTGTATGCTCAGTATGTTCAGGGAGGCCCCAGGATGTGAACCCGGAAACTTCCCATGTGGTTCAGCCTAGCAAACCATTGCATTACTGCTGCTCCCCACCCCTATTAAAACATGTCCAACTGGGTACCTGTGTGTGCATACACCATATTCCAACAAGATGGAAAAACAGAGGGCAAGAATTGCAGTATGGCCACTCCTTATTGCAGGGTTCTCCCACTTCCTCTCCCCAAAAGTGCATGTGCCCTCTAGTAAGAGGAAAAAAAAAAAAGAATTCTTTGAATGGGAAGCTAGTCTTGGTTCTGTGCTCATGTATGTGTGAGGACAGTTAGATACTGAAACATGTCTACTAGTGTATTAGTTTCTTGGGGTTGCCATAACAAAATATCATAGACTGTCACTTAAATAACACAAATATACTGTCTTGCTGTTTTATGGGATAGAAGTGTGAAATCAAGGTGCTGGTAGGACCATACTCTCTCTTTTTAAATTTTGGTGCTTACTGGCAATCCTCCCTTCCAGATGCATAACTCCTGTCTGCCTTTGTCATAACATAGCTATCTTCCCTTTGTGTGTCTGTGTCTTCACATGGAGTGCTCCTCTTGAGTGTATCTCTCTTTGTGCCTCTTCTCCTTTTATAATGACACCTGTTACATTGACTTAAGTGCCCACCCTACTCCAATATGACAATATGACCTCATCTTTTTTTTTACAGACATTTTTTTTTGCCTTAGGGTATGTGTGCACATCAGAGAGAGACAGACAGACACAGTGAGAGGGAAAGTGAGAAATCAACCCCTAGGGGGAATGATCACACTGAAATCCTTTTTATTCCATTCTCCTCTTGGGATCTTGGGCATGTGCATACATGCACCTGGCATTTTGAAGCCAGTGACGCAACTGCTATGCT
Organism: Tupaia belangeri chinensis; assembly: GCF_000334495.1. Lineage (NCBI taxonomy): Eukaryota > Metazoa > Chordata > Mammalia > Scandentia > Tupaiidae > Tupaia > Tupaia belangeri. Next base: position 1,942,753 of record NW_006199342.1, read on the forward strand.
GGTCCCATGACCTCATCTTAATTACATCTGCTAGGTCCCTAATTTCAAATCACTCTAACATGCAGTATTAGGAGTAGAATTTTGACAAAACTTTTTGGGGTACAGAGTTCAACCCACAATAGGAAGACTACCTCCTTCTTTTTAAACACTTGGATGGTATTTTATAATATGGTTATACATGGTTTATAGTCATTCTTGTAGTACTATTCACTAGTATTTCACTAGCACAAATAATGCTTCAGTTTTAACTTTCAGCCTTTTGTTTATTTAAATACTTATCTGTTCACTTGTTCGCTCATCTTCCTCAGACTGTAAGTGCCCTGATGTCAGAGACTCTATTTTTTTTTTTAATTGTAATCATTCTACCTCCGGGCATAATGAGATTTATGTGTCCAACAAATGAAAATATTGTCCACTCATGTGAGTAGTATAAACTCCTGGCAGTAAACATTTTTTAAAGGTGCTGCCAAGTTGTTTGCAAAATCACATATATCATTTTACATTATCATTGAATTCACCCATTACTTTCTGTGCCCATCCATGCTACATATTGTCAATATTTAACTTTTCAACTACCTGATGGGTAGAAATATGACTATTACATCATCAAAAAATGAAATAATACTCTATTTTATGTTGGTTTATTTAAAGACAGGATTTCTTCAAGTTGCAAGGGTTGTTATAAAAGAAATATTGCTGCCTTTAGTTCTTTCTGCATGCTTCCCACATCCTCTCTGTCTCTATCAGTTAGTTAGTGAAATAGATGGCCCTTACCAGTCTCATGCCTTTGAACTTTCCAGCCTCTATAATCGTGAGTCAAATAGACCTCTATTCTTTGTAAATCACCCACTTAGAGGTATTTCTGTAAGCAACACAGTAATGGGTTAAGACAAACTCAACACCTTGAGACAGCTCTTGGCACCAGGTTTAAAACTTGCTTGGTTTTCTTTTGGCTCTGAATTATAATCAAAGTCTCTTGATGCCCTTGACCGTCACAGATGTGCAGTATTACTTAGCTTCTCAGTTTTATGCAAAGGGAAATGGTTTTCTGTTCCACACAACTAAGCTAAAATCAGGGGACAGATTACAACAGTCCCAAATGCCTGCCTCTCTAATGTGAATCCCTCAAGACTGTCTTTTTTCAATTAGGATGAATAATTTTCCTCCACAGATTCCTACTTCTTCCTCAAATCCTTGCCCTTTGAAGCCTGGAACTGGTGTAAATGCTAATTTGAAATTAACATGCAATTTATTTCTTTGCTAACCTTCCTTGGCTTACTTCCAACTTCTTAACTAGACCTCTTACAAATATCTCAGGCACCAATTTCCTTCATTTTTAAAGAACCCATAGCTCTTTTCTTGAGATCATGTTGAAATGTATTTAAATCCTCTCTGGCTCTTAATGTGTGCGAGTATAGTGGTGGTGTGTATGTGTGCAGATGAATGTGCAAAGCAAAGGAATTAGACTAAAAGATCTGTAATGATTTGTCCATCTCAAGTACTTATGGAAGTAATACAAAGTTTTCATCAGAAGTAGTCACTTTGATCATTGACCTTCAGAAGTTTCTGACATGGCTTACTATTCAGGAGTAAGTATGGTTCAAAATATATTCAAGTCATTGGTCCATCCAATGGGCTGCTATCTTAAATACCACCCTTTTGCCTGGGAGGGCAACATTTTCTGCCAGCCATTGTTGTGACCCTTTATTTGCATGTGGCTGCCAGGTAGCTTTGCTCTGAATAAGAGACCTCTTTTGGATGGCTGCACACCCTGCTGTTGTTTCCATGCAAGCCACAGCTGAGCAGTACTACCTGCAGGCATACTTTCTATGACCTTGTGAGGTGACTTTATAGCATTGAATTTCTTGTTACGTGGACACTTTCCCTGCTGCCCACCACACCTAATCAGGGTTCACAGGTATTTGGGCTTTATTTCTCTGATTCCTTTCCTCTCTTCTCTTTTTCTTAAAATTATTTATTGAATTGTTATTCTTTCGTATTCCTGGGGCCAGAAGCCAGTGAGAAAAATTAAAACATGACATGGGATTTTCCCTGAGAGCCTAAATATAAAAATGAGTAGTGGCTAGACTATATATGACATTAGAACTCCAAAACCCAACCTATAAAGCAATCATTTCAGGAAGACAAACCACAACTCTGCAGTACCCAGTCCAGAATCTCAGAACATTGTCAGTGACTGCCAGCTTCCCTATTTTTTACCTCTGCTTCCAACTCAAGATCCATCAGAAAGCTTAATATGCTTCCCAAACCAATCACATAAGGTACTACTTCTACTTAGCCCACCCCTTGTTTCCCCATGCAATAGCCTCCAACTGAGATAAAAGACAGAATCCTAAGAAGCAAGGCAAGTCATCAGAACATAAGGCCTAAAGATGGAGACACAGCAGTCAAAGTCAAATTTGTACAAGGAAATGCTTGCTCAAAAAAAAAAAAAAAAAAAAAAAAAAGCTTGCGGCAATGCAGTGATTAACCTAGGATGGATTTTTTTTTTTCATGTCCTCATTACATCCTGGAACCTAGGTAATGGGTTTTCAAGACAAAAGTTCTCAAGCAAAGACTTAAGCAAGTATTAAGCATTAGATAATGGTCTCTGGGCTGAAGCTCTCATATAAAGACTTGGCATTTATCAGAAGTTCTCTAAATGTACTGCTCCCTAAATGTACAGTACGACATACCTAACATGTGGACCCATGGGGGCAAAACGTTAACAAGTTCCTCCTGGTTAGATTAAAACCTTTGCTAAGAGCCCCAAGTTGGTCACCCATCTTCTGGGACCCCTCCCTGCTTGGGAGCTTTCCTGTCCTTCAATAAACTCTACTTTGCTATCCACTTTGTCCTAATTCTAATTCCTCGTGAGTGTGAGACAACAAAATCAGATTCACTCCTATTTCTGCATTGGGTATTGGTCCCATGCACCCCAATACTCCATATCCCAATCAGAGAAGCCCTAAAGCTTTCTATTTTTGGCACATAAACCTTTCCCATTCCCTTGTCTGCCTTTGATTCTCTGCCAAATACAAGTGATGCTGGCTGACTCCCTTGCTACAGTAAACTCTAAATAATAGTCTTTGCTTCTTATTTGGGTGGTCTTTATTTTCATAGCCTCTCAGTAAACTGTTAAAAAATAAACTTGGGGGGACCAGCAGTTAGCATAATGGCTATGTTGCTGGACTCCCACGTAGTCGACCGCAGTTCGTGTCCTGGAGCCGGTGGCTTAAAACTCAGGCTAGGCGTGTGTGCGTGTGTGCCCAATATCCCGAGAGGAGAATGGAGGAGAAGGGATTGCAGCATGACCATCTCCCCTGGGGGGTGATTTCTCGCTTTCTGTCTCTCTGTCTCTCTCTGTCTGTCTGGCGAGCGCACGCACCCTATAGTGAAAACCTCTCCAATAAATAAATAAATAAATAAACTTGGGTATATTTAAATTTTAAGGAATTTATTTAAAAATTTAATGATTTATAATCAGACAGCATCAGACTGTAAAGTGCTCAGCATTCTGCTACAAAGGTAGAGGTGGGGAAGAGAGAAGCTGATAAGATGATCATGAAAGCAAGACAAAGAAAATATACTTGATTCGCTGGAGTGAAAAGTTTTTAGTAGAGGTTACTTGGCATTTTTTAGCCCATAAAATCTTTAGTTTGTTTTACTTCCGTTTGCTTACATACTGAAGATAATGCAGTCTAATGGCTTTCTGATTACATTTTAAAACAGTTCCCTCTTTTGGGTCAGCCTCTCACTAAGGAAAGACTGACCCAAATTTGTGCACAAACATGACTGATTGTCACCATCATGGTGGTTTGTTTTTGTTTCAGTGTGGAATTCATAAGTCATAATATCAGACTTATGGAAGAAATGTATCTTTTGTTCATCTTAAATTTTTTTTTCTGGTAACTCTAATCTCAATGAGACTATCTGGTGTGTTGTTGATGGCTGCTAGCATGCACTTAAAAACCATTAAAGAATACAGTGTCCCAGAAAAATCACAAGGAGGTTTTTCATGAGGAGAATGCCAAGTTACCGGAGTATGCTTTTTTAGCCAAGGTCTCTTTTAACAAAACCTGCTAATATTTCCATGGAAACAAACAAAAAACAAAAGTTAACAACCAAGACAAACTGAGTTTACCTCTGAGTCTATAAAGCAGTTAGTTAAGCTAATTTCTAGATTGAGTTCAAAACATGTATTTTGTTTGTATTTGAATGTCTCTGGCTATGGCATCGGGCATCTTGGTGAACTCTATCATCGACTTAGCAATAGGCACAAAGTTTGTTTAATAAAATTTATGTTGAGTTGTCTAACTCTAGGACTTTAGGAACAAGACAATCGACGTATAACAGAAGTTCAAGAACAAGGAACAGCGTTAGAAGTGATATCTACAAGTGTACAGAATAGATTTTTATTAACCATAATTTTCTCACTACACCTGCCCCTGTTTTTGTCAAAGACAATCATAGTAAAACTAATATGTTTATTAAATAGGTCTAGCTTTATTAATCTTGGACTTATTATTTTCATAAGTGCAGCAACAATAGTGACTGACCATACAGGTTATTTTAATCTGGTTTGCTAGAACTTTTAATAAGGAACCTATGATTAGACTTTGAAAGATCTCTTCAGGCCAGAAACCTAACTGAGGTCTTTCCACCATACTTTGCCTGCAATACCTACAAATTTGGGTAAATTTCTTTCTTCTTGAGGTCTTCAAAGTATTTCTATGACTCCTAGAACTTACTTCCTTAAGGCTGGGGAATCCTTAAAGCTAGATGGTAGGCCAGTTTTATGTAAGAGACATGACTGACTTTGCAAAGTCGATTGTAGTTCTTTAAATCTGCCTGGTCATATTTGAATTTGTGCATGGTCTTAAATATGACATTCCAATTAATGCCTTGATTATATAACCTGTGTTTCCAATTATGTCCCGTTACAAAGGAAATCAATTCTTATTGAACTTATGCAAATAACGCTATTGTAGGGATAAGGTAGGGAAAAAATAAATATTTACATTTCATTCATAAAGGCATACGTTACCAAATGCTGTTGGCCATTGATAGCTAAAAAAAAAAGAGAAATGTTTCTTTCAGTCAAGAAAACAAAGAATTAAAGAACCAGCAATGGTTCAAATATAAATACTCCCGTAATTCTTAATCAGCTTATTTAGTTCTATCTAATTTAATTCTTATTTGGCTTGGTGGGGAATTTCATTTTCATGAGCCAATCAGTTTCTTCATTTGAATTTTGGAAATTCTTACCAAATCCAATGATACAATTTTAAAGCTAGATATCCGTACTAGTCATGAATTTCCTTGAAGATGAAGCACTTTAGTATAGTATAGTTTTTCCAAAAGCTTTCAGGAAATTTTAAGAGTAACACAATAAGTGCCAGTGGATAACAGGATTTAAAATGACCACAGTTCTTAATCCAGATCATGTTCTTTAACTCTGACGAGAGTCTGTTACAATGCGATCAACAAGGAAATTCTGTTGTTTCTGTGACGTATAACATTTTAAGATAATAACTAGAATTATTATCAGTCATATATAAAATTATGACTAATACTACTATACTAGACAATTATATTCCTAGGAATCATGTAATTTTTGGAACATATATTAAAATATATTTGGGTAAATATAACTCCAAGAAGATTAAAACATCATTTGTTGTTTGTCCATGCTTTCCATGTAGAAATTTAATGTACCAAATAAGACTTTCTAGCTTAGCATCTCTCTTTGTACAAGAAGAGAAAATTCTTTTGAGATGCTTTAGGTGCCCTCTGGAAGCTCCCAAATTTAATTCAAGACAAAAGCCTTAATTTAGAATTTGACTTTGGAAGTTGTCAAAAATGTCAAAGGTTTAAACACTTAATTAAATAGGATCATAAGTCATTGTGAAACTATAGTTATTTATTTAAATAGACTGATAATTAAAAGACTTCAGAGGCAACTACAGAAAGTTACTTAGTTGTAGAAAGTCCAGGAGCCTAGGCCTATGGCATGGTTGATGGAAGCACAGAAGGTGGTGGGCATGTGCTGAGAGAAAGAGCTGCCAGCACTTTCTCTCGCATAGTAACCATCTCTCAGAGAACTAACCCACTCTCATGAGATCTAAAACTTGCTGGGTCTTGCAAGACATTATTAATCTATTCATGAGAGTGTTGTCTCCATGATGCAATCATGATGAGCCTATTACCACCCATAAGGCCTCACTACCTCCTATGGGTGGTGAGGTTTAAAAGTTGAATTTGTATATATAGATAGATAGATAGATAGATAGATAGATAGATACACACATACACACACACACACATGCACATTCATTGATAGACATAAGCAGAAGCAAATCTTATAGATTTCACTATAAAATTTTAGCCATGTGTCAAGAATACAAACTTAATAGTTTTTAAAAGAATATCTGGATCTGATTTCTGTTTCTGCTGACTGATAGAAGAAGATTACCTGTTGAGATTGCTAAAACTTTTACTAATATTTGTGAAAAAGATTTTTATGACTTCTCATTTGTCTTTCATTAAAAGTACTTTTTATGCATATAGTTTTTTAAAAACCTCCATGCCAATCAAAAATACATCTCATTGTTTCTGATGCATCTGAATACTCGTTCCCCCAAAGCACATCGGAGAATAGGTTGAAACTTCCCATTATGCCCACTGAGATTCTAAATTATAATTGCTGAGGTTTACCAATATCTCTCGACAGGAATAGATTTTGAGATGAGAAGTCTCAAAATTGTTCAAATTAGATAAACCCATTATTCCCTGATTCCTAGAATCTTCCCTACCTGAGAACTTCTACTGAACCCGGTCCACATTTTGTTGGACCCAACCTGTGTTTTACTTCATTCTGGCTTCTGAATCAAGTCTGGAATAAAAATACTCAAATAGGGACCAGCAGATTGCATAATGGTTACATTGCTGGGCTCCCGCATGGTTGACCAGGATTCAAGTCCCAGACCCGGTGGCTTAAAATTTTCTCCAGGCACGTGTGCATGTGTATTCAAAACCCCAAAAGGAGAGTGAAGGAGAAGGGGTTGTGGTATGGTCATCCTCTCTGGGGTGATTTCTTGCTTTCTGTCTCTCTGTCTCTCTGGCAAACACAGATCCCTACAGCAAAAAAGTCTCAAAAAAAAAACAAAACCCAAAACTCGAACTCAGGGAGTTTGACGTAAGTTGTGGAGCTCATATTCAAGGTGGGGTGCTAGTCATGTACAGCAAGACAAAAGGTAGGTATCATGGCTTCACAGGTGACTGCCTGCTTGCTCATTACTCTGGGGGTCTCTACCCTCTTTAGGATTCTCATTTATGACACTAGAAAAGATAGAATTAGGGGCCAGAAAGTGGTATAAAATGGACTCCCACATGGCTGCTCATGGTTTGAGTCCTGGACCCAGAGTTTTGAAAAATCATACCTGGAACGTGTGCATGCACGCCCAAAACCCCTAGAGGAGACTAGAAGGGATTGTAGCCTGGTGATCCCCCTAAGGGATGATCTCTCATTTTCTCTCTCTCTGTCTCTCTATCTCTCTTTGGCAAGCACACACACTCTATGGCAAAAACCTAAAAACGTAAATAAATCAAGAGAATTAGATTTACGAACAGACACTAGAACCTATTTGAGCGCTTGCTGATTTGTGAGTCAGGTTGCACCTGTGTAGTACCCCAAGTGGTTTAGTACTCTGCTGTGAGGTAAGGGGCTGGGAAAAAACTTTTATAAGATGCTTGTGGCAGTAAGACAAAGAAAACACACTTACTTGGTTAGAGTGGAACGTCCCTGGTGAGAGGTTACTTGGCAATGTTTGATTGGTAGAGTCAGCGGTTTTATTTTACTACTTATGTTAGGCTTTGGTTTGCTTTCATAGGAAATTAAAGTGCTAGAGCCTAATGACCTCCAAACCAATTCTGTTTTTAACAGAGTTCATGGTGTAGTGAGAAGCAGTATTAAATACAGAATTTTTATACACTGACATAAGCAAAATGGTAGGGCTATATACAAAAAGGTATAGGAAAGGATGCAAAAAAAAAAGTAATAAGTATTTACTTTTTTTCTTGATTTATTTATTTTATTGCATTGATTTACTTCACTTTTGGGTAAGAATGTTGGAGAAGAACTTAGGAATCTGGTGAATTGCTTAGGAGATATCACATTGTGACTAAAGGAGCCAAGGGCATCTGAGCATCCTCGTAGACAGCTGCTGCCTCTGGTGCAGACTCCAATACACTTAGTCTGCACCTTCATATCCGGGAAGGGCATTAAGACAGCAAGATGTCTATGGCCACTGGCTGTGACCATAGCTCATGTAGAATGCCCCTTACCAGGGCCTGGCTGGTAATAGACTATGAGCAGTGATTGCAGGTCCAGTGAGGGAGAGGCACACGGTTCTCCATGGATGCCTCTACCTCAGTGCTGATCTTGACCAAGCAGAGACACTTCTTGCATTGTCCACCTTTTCGTAACAAGTGTAATTTTTTGTTTCTTATATCCTCCCTTCCCTTTCTGCACCATCTTTTCTTTCTCTCCCTCTACATTTTTTTAGGTCTATTTTTGCTATAGGGCACATGTGCTTACTGGAGAGACAGAGAGACAGAAAGTGAGAAATCACCCCCATGGGGGATGACCACGTTGTAATCCTGTCTCCTCCATTCTTTTTTCAAAATTTGGGCATGCATGCCCTTTAAATTTAAAATGTAAAATTCCCCTGGTGTGAATTTTAAGCCACTGGGTCTGGGACTTGAACCATGGTTGACTATGTGGGAGTCCAGCGACATAAACGTTACACCATCTGTTTGTCCCCCTCTCCCTGTACCTGATTATTATTTCCTCCCCTTTGCACTCCTTAGGCTTTTCCTTTACAAATTTCATTTTTTTTCCTTCCTTCCATTTCCATGAGAACTATTTGCTACTGCTGGACAAAAACATCTCCAGATAAGCATAGTAACTAATATGGACCTATGTAAATGAGTAGTAAAGACAAGATGTTTTCTTACTATGCTTAGCTACACATCTACATATATATTCACTCAGAGGTCTTTTAAAAGTTTTTTATAGACCATAGATTAGTTTATTTTTAACACACATCATGTCATGAGGTTTTAAGAACAGTTGTTCTTTGAGTGGATTATTCTATTTTATAGACACTTCCCTGATGAGAAGGGAAATCAGCAGTTGTCAACTTTAAGAGAACTATAGATAGGTCTGTGACAGAGAACTTCCAAGAGAGAGGCATTTCCTCACACTTAGAGCTCCTAGAAGCCAACTAGAGGTGAGCACATGGTATTCCTATGGTACAGTTCTGTAAGTTTGGGTATTATTAAAGAAGTCCCAGCTTCCTCAGGAAAGAAGAATACAGGCTTTGGCTTACTATTCCTTCTAGAAATTAAAGCCTTTGGAATAAACCCATCCATCAGTCCGTGCAAAGCAAATGGCTTTCTCTTGCCATATGGGCCTCATGATAGTTATTGCTCTTCCTATCTGGGTGCCAAGAATAAACTGAGTGTAAAAATTGAGTCTAAAATATTTCAGTGGCTGGGGAGTTTCCACCAACTGTTTTGACTACCATGAGACAAGGCATGATGGTGTGATAATCTTTCGATGGGGAGGAGGGGAATCCTGATAGTAGAATTTTAATACCATTATCACTGCGGAGGGTTTGTTTTTGTAAGAGTGTTCAATGATTTCTAGCTAATCTGACCTACAGCTCCATCCTTACCTTGTAGATGTACCTCCCACTGGGCCTGGGTAGGCAGTTCCTCTGCCAGACACACTGCTGGAGGCAAGGTTGTCCTGTAAATGCCCTTGATGCTAATGAAGCTATGAATTCTCTCGTTCCAAGCCCCTTTAATATGGCACACTTTTTTTTTTAACTATGACTGTATTTTTATTCTGATTATTGTTCCAATTTATGGGCCTAGGTATAAGTATTTCTTTCTAAAATAAATTCACTTAGTTCTTTTCTAATTTTTAAGCATTCATTTTTATGTTTAATTCTAAGAGAAGACATTTATTTCAGGGTTTGGAGAGATGACTCCCTCTAGTCCAGAAAAACTGTCAAGAACTCTTACTTAACATATAATTCCTTTACTTATTCACTGATTGACCTGCTTCTGGAATGTCAATTCATATAATTATTCCTTGGTGTAAAAGATTAGAGCTATAGTTAAAGTTTGAAAAATTTTACTCACATATTTGAGAGGGGAAGTTTGATGTAATGATCGGAGTATTGAATCTCCTGTCTTATTTATCATATAAAAGTCCTCAGTGGTATCATGGAAAGTGCTCTTAACTTGAAGTCAGATTGTATAGATTTTTAATTTGACAGTTAAACAAATATCAAATATGCAAACATCAAATATTAAGTGAATGATAGGTTTGCTAATATAAGAAGTTAGTTTAAATTCCCTAAATCTCAGGGTTTTGAAAATTTTTTAAATTGTAAATTAAATGTAATAATACTGATTTAAAATTTTTTTCTTAATTCTTTTTTAGGTTTTTGCTATAGGGTTGATGTGCTCACAGGAGCTAGAGAAAAATGAGAAATCTCCCCCTAGAGGGGATAGCCGTGCCACAACCCCTTCTCCTCCATTCTCCTCTTGGGATTTTAGTCATCTATGCACATGCAGCCTGCGTGATTTTTTAAAAAAATAATTATTTTATTTAACTTAATTAATTAATTAATTTTAATTTGACTGGAGAGAGACAGAGTGTGTGAGAGAGAGAGGGAAAATGAAAAAGCACCTGCCAGATCCGTGATTTGAACTGTAGTCATCCATTTGGGAGTCTAGTGCTCTTAACCACCATGCCACCTGCTGGCTCCCCTTGTGTGATATTTTAAGCTGCAGGGACTGAGAGTTGAACTGTGATCAGACATGTGGGAGTGCAGCAAATTAACCATCACGCCACCTGCCGGCCTCAATTTTACCAAACTTGACAACCTCACAGCATTCTGAGAGAAAATGTAATCTGTCAAAACACTTTATGAATAGTAAAGTATCCTGAACCCATATTATGTAATTAGCAATAGTTCTGATAGTAAGAATAAGTTTAGAACAGCTCACTATTAGGTAATAGACATGTTTGTGGTGCTTCCCAGATTCTTCCTTCAGGACAAGAGTCTTACTTCCAACTTCTGGAAGAGTTGACAGAGGATGACTCTTAGCCGTTAGACTTATTTCTGAATTACCTTAAAGTCATACCTCATATAAGGTTATATTTCTTTCTGGAAACAGTCCACATGAACGTCTACTAATTACATGGTATAAGGCGTTCCTCTGGTCTCAAAAGTGTTGTTTAAATTCTAGACCTCCATTGAAATGCAGCTAGGGCCTTCACTGGGACTGTATCACAGCCCAACCTGTCTCTGCTAAACCTCTTTCCTTCTGTTCCTTTACACAGGTGTGTATCACCAAACTCCTCCCTAATAATATCCTGCACACTCATCTCCATGTCAAACTTTACTTTCCAGAAAATTCAGGCTGAAAGATTGGGTACCAGGTCCAAGAAAGCAGATGTTGAAAAGAGATTTTGGAGCTGGATCACCAACTGCCCATTTGGAACATGAACTCTTGGTATGTGAAATACAAATATTCCTTGGCACTAAGGATGCCATTATTTAAATGTGCAGTGGCGGTGAATTGGGATAGTAAAATGATGAAAGTGAATTGTACCAATAATTGAGGCCGTGTGCCGGGCATTTAAAAACTAGTAACTATAAATACAACTATTGATAATTTGGACTCTGGAAAAAGATAATGCAAATCTAAGTGACTAATTGACAATAAAACCAAGTATGAAAGCCAGGGAGCTCTGTTGGTAGCATATAAAGAGGTTTTTCTTCCTTTAGTGGAAGGAAAGGAAGAGACAGCAGAAGGCTAAACTTTGACTTCTCATAAATGAATTGAGCTTCAAAAAAAAAAGATTGAACTCTAAATGCAGACTGGACAGCATCGCCACGGTAGCAGCCCTAGTTGTAGAAGAATGGAACCCAGGGAACAGAAACATTTGAGCTAACTGTGCCTGTAAATCTTACATTCCTAGGTTCTCCTGAGCCTACAGAAGTGAAAGACTGGCCTTCCTTCTGTGTATGAAGAACATTCAGAGGCTTCTCTCATGTGTTTTTCAGGCTTTCCTCTCCTGGTCACTAGGCCAACAATGAAGATCAAGGCTGGGGATGTGCAGGTCTTCTAGGGGAAGAACTAGAGTATGCCCTGAAGGAAATGTAGAACCTGTCCAAATGCACCAGAAAGAGCTAGGAGAATACATATTCTGAGGGTTATTCACCAAGAGATGACAGAATAGGTGAACGAAAAGAGACTGTATCATTATGAGCACTCTCCCAGGATACAGAATTTAACACCCTGGAAGCACCCAGGAAATGCTATGAGTGTTCTACTGAAAAGGCTTCTAGGAGCATACAAAAAGCTGGGACCCATGCTAAGTGGGGCAGAAAGGCCAAATTGCTCTAGCAGACAGTGTAAGAAGGAATAAAAAGGTTCAGAAAAGCAGGCTTGTTAGAGAGGATATAATATGTAGTTCTGGAAATTCCAGATGACAATATTCTGTGGTGATTGCTGAAGGACATGCCATTTGCCACAGCAATAAGAAGTGCCCATGTGAGAAAGGAGGCGGCATCACCAAGAAGGCCAGTGTTGGTGATGGGAGATGCCTTTATAGATCTGGACTCAATATGGCGATGGGAATCACAGGATGCAGAAAGAAAAAAAATGAAACCAAAGAGTAGCATGTAACTTTCTGAAGCTGGTGGACCCAGGTATTATAAATGGTGGCAAGTTTGGAGTGGCAACAAAGGAGGCCTGACTAACATTTACCAAGCTGGTTAAGCATATCTAGTGGCAAAATAGCTGGGCACCCAACAAGTGTGCCTGTGACCTCGTACAATCAATAGAAATCAAGTTGGAAGATCAAGAAACTACAAGAAGCTGGTTTAACATAATGTCACAATACCTTATTGGTCTTTGGACCTATGACAGTTTTCATCCAGATCTCATTGACTAAAAGAAAGGTTAAATTCCCTCACCCCCCTCCCCCCCGCAAGATAGGCCATGCAGCATTTGCCTAATGTACCTAGTAACAATTTCCTAATCCTTTTTACACGGTGCCTAGTGCTGTTTACAGGAATAATTGTATACTAGAGAAAGAATACGCAAACATTTTTTTTCGGTGTTTAATGAATTTTTATTAAAGCAAGAATTTTATAATACAAATTACGTTTCCTTGCTCGGTTATCAATTCTGTACTTAAAACAGACCGACACCCTGAGCTGTTCCACAGGAAAGAATTACAAAATTAAAGAAAGGAATGCTTTAAATTTTTGTACTTTGCTGAAAATTACTTTTTTAGAGTCTATAAAACATTAATTTGTTTTTATATTTTACTATTTCTGTGTGTTTATTTTTTTGTTTTTAAATCAATACGTAATCCAGGACTAACATTATGTTTGCTAGACCTGGCATTTGCCCAATACATAAGGTTCCAAGTTTCCTTTCCTTTTTTTATTTTATATTTTGCATTTTTTTCCCATAATATTTAAGTTTTTCTATGTTTAGATATTTTTCTTTGGTGAAGCATGAGTTTTTTTTCGAGGTCCCTGATCAATTTTAAACAGTTGGATCGCCAGTGGCACTGTTAACCGCTTTGAGGCCTGCTGGATAAGGACATGAGTTGATTCCTAGAAATTCAAAACTAATTAGAGTGGGTATATTATGGGAATCTGGTCTAGCTTATGATGGGTCCAATAGGTCCTTGAACTAGCCTGTCATTTATTTTCCTAGTGCTCAACTGTGTAAGTGGAATAGAAACCCTTAGTAACTGGCTCAATCCTCAAGCAATCTAGCCTCTCAAGGACCACACTGGGTGCCTGGACCCTGAGGAAAAAACTATTATGGTAGAAATGGCCTGGTTAAGGCTTCTAAAATCCCCCCTCTCCTTTATACATAATAAATACATTAAAAAATCATATCTTGGGGGTGGATGTCAGAATTTAGTATCATTCGTAAAGCCCTGAAGGACTTGAAGCTCTCAAGTTGTGTTTATACCATCCTAATCTCCATTTAATTTAGCAGTTTGGGCTCTGAAAATACCAGGTAAGTCCCGGGGGAAGACAATGGATTACTGCAACTACATAATAGGTCAAATGTAGTTATTGTGGTATCTTTGCTAAGAAGAGATTTAAATGCTTCATGCACAGGGCCATTGATTTGGCATATGAATTCTTTTTCATCTCTATCCAAAAAGAGGAACAGAAAGGACTTACATTCCCTTTTATTGGACAGTCATATTTATCATCTTATTGCAATGTTATGTCAACTCTCCCTCTAGCTGTCATAATGTAGACCAGATGAATATCCTTTAGAGCATTTTGCTTGTTCCTATACTGATAATATCATGCTAAACAAAATGGATATGCAAGAAATGGTTAGCATGTTGAGGAACTCTGGAAGGATTCATATGCCCCAGGGAATGTGTAATAAAGTCCAGAAACATGCAGGGATCCTACCATTGTCTACATCAGTACATCTCCAAAATAAAGGGTGCATTATTCATTTTGAAATATTTGTCACAAACAGGAAAGGCCAATGCTTGGTAGGACTTTCTGGATTCCAGTTGTGACCTATTTCACACCGTGAATACTGCTCTGGTTTATATGCATACCTATTGAGTGATACAAAAGGCTGCCAAGTTTGATTATGTTCAGGGAAAGAAAAGGTCCAGGATAGGCTGCAGTACAAGGGTCTTGTAACCTGGGCTGTATCATCTGGCTGCCCCTGTAGCATTAAAGGTATCGGTGATGGGATAACATACCACATGGAATTTATGGTGAGTCCTAACTGGAGAAACTGCAGCACAAGTTTATATGGCTTTGGAACAAGTGTATGGCATTTGAAGTAGAAAAATGCATCTTTTGAAAAACAGCTTTTGTCATATTACTGGGCCCTGATCAGCGTAGAACACTTGATTGTGGAACACAAAGTGTTCACACAGAGAGAACTCTCTATCATCAGCTGGATTATATCAGACCCACTAAGTCATAAAGCCATGTATATCGAACAGCTAACTTTTCATAGGATGAAACATAGTCATCTGGAATTATGTACAGAATAAGGACATGAGCAATCTGAATAAGCACGTATGCTAGACTACTCACTTTCTCCACACTATTTTCACAGTGCCTCCTTTTCAGCCTGCATCTGTGGTAGCATGACCAGCATTGAATAGGCAATATAGTACCAACCTGTAGGAAGACCAATATCTACTTGATGTCATGTCAACTACATTTGAACCCTTTTACCCTGAAAGAGTCAGTGATTCATCTTTATAAGGATAGATAGGACCAGCAGATGACATAATACTTATGCCACTGGACTATCACATAGTCAACCATGGTTTGAGTCCCAGACACAGCGGCTTAAACTCACTCCTGGCTCATGTGCATGTGCACCCAAAATCCTGAGAGGAAAATGGAGAGGAAGGGATGGTGGCATGGCCATCCCCCTGGGGGGGTGATTTCTTGCTTTCTGTTTCTCTGGTGAGTGCATGTGCCTTATAGCAAAAAAAACTCTCTTAAAAAAAAAGTAAGGAAGGAAAGGAAGAAAGAGAAAGGAAGGAAGGAAGGAAAGAAGGAAGGAAGCAAGGAAGGAAGGAAGGAAAGAAGGAAGGAAGCAAGGAAGGAAGGAAGGAAAGAAGGAAGGAAGCAAGGAAGGAAGGAAGGAAAGAAGGAAGGAAGCAAGGAAGGAAGGAAGGAAGGAAGAAGAAAAGAGAGAGAGCGAGAAAGAAAGAAAGAAAGAAAGAACATATATTTTAGTACTATTCCAGCTTTAGGCTGCACCACTATTGGAAGAAAGAAAGAAAAAGAGAAAGAAAGAACATATATTTTAGCACTATTCCAGCTTTAGGCTGCACCACTATTGGGAGCTTTACAGAAAGTTTGATTCCCAAGCACAGATCCCACTGCATCAAACTAACATTTTGCAGTAGAGGAAGCACAGGTGGACATCCATGACCACAGAATTCACCATTTAATGTATTTTACCACATAAGGTAGTACCAGACTGACAGGATAGAAGAGCACATATCAGGCACAGATCAGGATGGGGCACCATCCTTTTGGGGACCAAATATCTTAAATATAAAAACTGTTAGTGGTGCCTAATATCTGGCTATAGCTTCAGGAACTGAGTGTGGAGAAAGAAGAGGTGATCCTACTGGCCATTGCTCCCATTGACTCACCTGGAAATCTATGCTTTTCATTCTTGTGAGTTTAGAGATTCTTATTTTCAAAGGAGGACATTTCCATCAAAGGACACAGTCAAAGTCCTAGCACATATAAGCTAAAATTGGTCTCTGGGCACCTTGAACTCCTCATGGCAAAGAACAGCATGAACACATATATATTTCCATTTTCATAGCGATAACTAATTTCCATCAGGTGGAAGAGTAGGGCTCTTGTTACACCATAGGGACATGGAGAAATGTATCTTGCACCCTGGTGATTCACTTGTGTACTTCTTGTCCTGAATTAGCTATAAATAGACCAGTGTAGCAACCCTGATCATAGAAGGGCATGGTGATTAGATAGGTCCAAGGGATGAGGATCCCAGGGATGAAAAATTACTGAGACTGGAGAAAGTGCTAGTTGAGGGAGAGAATAATACAGACTGGATAGTAAAGGAGGGAGACAATGAGTATCAGTGTGGCACTCAGATCACCTCCAGGACTATAGGATAATATTCTTGTTAGCCTTCCTCTTCTAAGTTTTTTCCAGGAAAAGATATGCACTAGAATACTTGAAAAACTGCTCCAAAAATCCAGGAAGAAGTGAGTCCATGTGGTGCAAGGGTATTTATGGTGGATGGAGTGATACACCGGCCAAATGGCCTTTTAGGGGTAAGGGCATGTTCCTAGCTGCCAGGATTGCTGCTGGAAGATGGTGCTCAACTGTCAGCATCAGAGTTGCTTCAGTTGAAGAAAATGAACTCGTCCAAGGTTATCTCTTATTCCAAGGGCAGCCCATATCCAGTGACTGTCAATTAAGAGGTATAATTGCCCTTTTCCCAGTTGGGGACAACTCTGCACAGCTGCCAAGCGCTGACTGAAGCTGTCAGTTGACTTGTGTTGGTTCCTACTCTTTCTTCTTCATGATCCTGTTTCCTACCCCTCTTCCACGGGTGTTTTTCTCACTATTCCTGTGAAGGATGGACCTAGGCTAGCATGTTTGCTGTCTGTGACCAGCTCCCACTCCTACTGCCAAAGAAAAAATGCACACTGGTGGAAAAGCAGAAATAATTGGGCTTTTAATAAAAACTTCTTTCTTGGGAACCAGCTGTAAGCGTAATGGCTATGTCGCTGTACTCCCATGTAGTCGACCGCGGTTCGCATCCTGGGCCCGGTGGCTTAAAACTCACGCCAGGTGTGTGTGCGTGCTTGCCCAAGATCCGAGAAGAGAATGGAGGAGAAGGGATTGCGGCATGGCCATCCCCCTGGGGGGGTGATTTCTCGCTCTCTGTCTCTATGTCTCTCTCTGTCTGTCTGGCGAGCGCACACGCCCTATAGCAAAAAAAAATCTCTCCAAAAATACCCCTTCTTTCTTGTAAATTTAAAGTTTGGACATTTTGGAACTAGAATGGTTAAGCTGGGTGGAGCCAAGATGAAAGGTCACATAGAGTGTGTGGTTGGAGTGGTATGGTAGTACAGTTAGGGAGAGAGAGGTAAAAATGCATCATTTATGGGGAGGATCATGAGAGAGAGAAAAAGAGGAAGAGAGATTGAGAGGGACAGTTCTGGCCTTCCCACTTTCCAGTTAGAGTTAATGGAGGCCCAACTGTACTTCTGTGATGGTCCTCTGAATCAGAAACCAACTTCTGGAACCCTGGAGAGGTACAAATTGCTCTATTTGAGTTGGCTTTATTGGTTACTCTCTTTGTAACCAAAAGAGTATTGAGTAGAAAGATTATATAATCAGTAACTTTCAAAACTAATTTTTAAGAAGTTTATTCTATTAGAGAGACATAAAAACAGTGAGAGAGAGAGAGACAAACAGCACCCTAATAGGGCCTTGATGAAATTATCCACTCCTAGTCACAGCCAGCCCTGATCAGGTGTGTGGCATACTCAGGGAGGTCCCTAGACTTGAACTGGCAATCGTTCCATGTGAGTCTATCTTGCAGAGTGTTGTGTTTTACCACTGCACCACTTTCTGGCCCCCTAAAACTATTCTTACATTACTGACATCTAAGCTAATGTTTTAGATGCATAGTGGGGAAATAAATTGAAATTTCTATTAGTCAGACAGTGCTCCGTAGAGAATATTCCAGTACTGTGATGTATGAATATTTGGGCTAGCAAGTGAAATAGAACTAGGACAGAATTATCATTCACATTATTTTTGTTTTATTCAAATATCTTTAGAACAATGGGCAGTCCATCAAAATGGAAAAGCTGTTTTGTTCTCCTGTGGAGACATTTTACAAAGGGGCAGATTGGGAGTGGGGGCAGGGAATGAACAAAAGTAGAAACATACTAGAAAAAATTATTATTAGAATTCTAATGAACTTGTCACTTCTTGTTTGAAAATTTAAACTTTATAAAAAATATTGTATTAGTGATATTTGAAGAATAATACTTCATCATTATTAAAATAAATATGAAAAGTTATTGGGTCACAGGAAAAGTCATACCATATTTTTCAATGTTTTTCTATACCAAAATGTATTTCTGACAACCCAATATTTTAGATGTTGGGCCACAGTGAAGAGTTGGTCCCTACAGATGGGAGCAATGTCTTTTTATGTGATTTCACCATGACTGAAAACTGTCGCATGGGTAGGGTTGAAAGGAAGAAAGGAGTTCATTGATGGAACAGTGGTTTTCAAAGTGAGATTCCCCTGAGCAGCAGTAGCAGCACCACCACCATTTGGCAATTTGTTAGAAATATCCCATCATTGGACCAGTAGGTGGCGTGGTGGTTAAGAGTATTTAACTCCCACATGGCTGACTGCAGTTTGAGTCTCAGGCCTTGCACTTTCCCTCTCTCTCTTGCACTCTGTCTCTCTCTGATTAAATTAAAACAAACAAACAAACAAATAAAGTTAAATAAAATAATTTAAAAAAAAAATCCCGTCACACTGGCCTACCTACTTGAAGTTTTAACCTAATGAAAATAGTGACTTATTAATCTTACTGGTTTGGGAAGTCAGCTGCTAAGGTTAGTTGGTTTTCTTTTCTTTTGTCACAACTTTGTTAAAAGAACTGATGTCTCAGATCTTGGACCTATATAATGTAGGTGATCAGTGCCTGTAGCTTCTAGAAAATTGCTTCAACCAAAAGTAGTTTATAGTTTATGGTATCAGCTGAGGTTTACACCACTGGATTACTCTCTCAGGGCCACATGTTAGAGGATAGGAAAGGAGATGTAGAATAGGAAATGCAAGTTCGAATCTTGCCATAAGTTCTTGCTCCCAGTTTATCCATGTAGCCTTAGTAAGTTTTTTTATGATGAGCACTGGAAAAAATAAAACCTATTGAGAAAAATATTTTAATGATACAATTACATAGTCTCTTAACCAAATTTATTTTCTGAACATGATTCCATTAGAAATCAACTAGAATATAATGCTGCTACAAGGAATCTGCATGTACTTTCCTAAATTACTGGGTTGCCTACATTCATATTTTTCTATTCATTAGACCAGTTACATTCAATCTTGGTCAGAAATCAAAATCACCAAACTGACATTAAATTTCAAAAGGGAGTAACAGGGCATATAAGATGTGCTTATTTTTCTCCCACCTTCTGCATGTTTTCATTAATATTTGGAAGTTTTCATAAATTCCTCTATTCAGAGCCATTTCTAATCATTACTGTTTTGTCAGATGATCTGCCATTCTGTGAGAAAGATAGGTATTTAAGCACTTGGATTTATTATCTCAAAACAATATTTTAATGGTGAAAACCACTATATCTTCATTGAGTCCTAAAACATTAGTGTACTAATAGTAAGATAGGATATTAATTAATCACCATCATTAATTCAATGATTAAAAGAATACCTAAGTAACTATATATATTTTTTTTTTGAAGAGGTTTTTGCTATAGGGCGCGTGCGCTCACCAGACAGACAGAGAGAGACAGAGAGATAGAAGTGAGAAATCACCCCCCCACCCCCGGCCAGGGAAGATTGTCACGCCTCAATCCCTTCTCCTCCATTCTCCTCTCACGATCTTGGGCACACATACACACGCGCGCGCCTGGCGTGAGTTTAAGACACCGGGTCCAGGACGCAAACCGCGGTCAACTACATGGGAGTCCAGCGACATAGCAATTACACTAACTGCTGGTCCCTATAATTTTATTTCTAAAACCACTTAGTATCACTTGAGATGGGAAAAAATGGCTAATGGAATACAAATAAGTCTATAGTATTAAATACGTTAAGTTTTCCCCATTCCTTTCCATATCCTATTCATTACATCAAGCTAGTAAGTGTAAGGTTAATATTAATCTTAATTTGATTTCTCATTTCTAGCACTTGATAGGTAGTTGGTTCTTCATGTGAATACATATAGCTGGCCAACAACAACCAAGGCTGATTTTACTAAAGAAATGAAGAAGGACTGATTTTCAAAGCCTCTGACATCATAATCAGTGTTATTTCACCCAGCTTCTTCTCCAGGTGTCCAGGCAGAGAACAGTCCATTCCTACATGCTCCTTGAAACTGTTTATGTTCATAGTCCAACCCTGCATAATGTTCATAGTCCAATCCTTGTGTATACCACACTCTAGACCCTGATCATCTGTTGCCCTCGATTCAATTTTATATCTGTTATATTCTATCTGACAGCTGATTGCAAGCCTTCTGAGGATACATACATTGTCTTCTAACCCATCCCATGTTAAGCATTACATACAAAAAAGCCCCAATTAGGCTAGTAGTGGATTTCTCAACAGAAATTTCAGAGGCCAGGAAAGAAAAAATACTATATTGAAAGAGCCAAATGAAAAAACTGCCAAGAATATCTGCCAAAGCTATTTTTCAGAAAGTCAAAACAGGTCGTTAATTAGTAATATGAAAGTATACAACTTACTGTAAAAGGTAAATGTATATAGTCAGATTCAGAATATTCTCTTACAAATTTACAAGTGATAGAAGCATAGAACAGTAGGAAAAATGTGGTTTGGTTTCCTCCTCACTTGAGTAAATAAATATTTACAATGTTAATGTTTAATACTCATATTCTCCTCAAAGATTTCCTCATAGCAAGAGCAACAAAATGTTTCCCAAAGAATCTCAGAAGTCATGCATTCAGCAATATTCCAGAGAATGTTGTTCTCTGAGGCATGTTTGAAAAGAAAGCTGTAAAGAGTGAAAAGAGAATATTACAAAATTAAGCAGAAGTAAATAGTGCCACAACACCAAAGATTGCATACATAAGTAAAGAATGCCAGATGGTCGTCTTCATTAGAACGATACAAATTTTGATACTAACATACAGAAAAAAATTTTTGGTTGTCAGCTTTTCTTCAATTCTAAACGTCACCTTAAATTGCAAGTTAAATTGATTCTCCTAGAAAATTCTTTGAAGTATCTTATGATGCTGTTGAGTTTGTTTTGGGAGGATACTTTTTTCCTTATGTATGTCATTCCTTCCTCTTTGGAATATTGCATGCTCTCTCTTTAAAAAGTTTCCATCTTTAGGCCCTCTGCATGGCCAGAGGCAGCACAATACTCTGTAGTTCTGGAGGCTGTAGAGAAGAGATTGGGGTTCAGTTTCTGGGTTGAGTTGTACGTGCTGGGTGCTTGCAACCTGAGCTGACTGGGCTGGGGAGAGGATCACTAGATGAGACCCTGTTGAGGGTACTTGTCTTTCTTTCTCTAAGTACATAAATAAAAAAATTAACATTTAAATTTTTCTTTCAAATTATATAAATCTATATTTAAAATTAAACCTTTAAGTTTTACTTTCTGTATTTGTTCTCAACATGTAAAGGGTGACAATTCCCGATTCTTTGTTTTTGACTTGTTTCCACTTCGGGGGTTCACTGTCTGTTCTTTCTTTTTTGATTGTTTGTGTGTACTCTTAGTGTTGATGTCTTAAGGTACTATGTTATTGACTTTATTGACTTTGTCAATATACTATTAAATTATTATTAAAACCTGACCACTGGGTTTGAGCAGCATGTTTTTCTTTAAGGTGAGATTTAGTGCTAAAGTAAAAAAGTTCTATCAAAACCTTATTTACATTGGCTGTATAATGTACTGTACTCATAATTCTTACCAGACACTGAATAGTATATTTCTGGAAGCAATGTAACTGCACAGAATTTAGTAATTGACTGAATATTGG
Organism: Tupaia belangeri chinensis; assembly: GCF_000334495.1. NCBI lineage: Eukaryota > Metazoa > Chordata > Mammalia > Scandentia > Tupaiidae > Tupaia > Tupaia belangeri. The sequence goes on from NW_006199342.1 coordinate 1,965,141, forward strand.
TGTCTACAGAATCAGTGCAAGGCTTCAGGAAGCCAAGGAAACCCCTAATAATTAAAGTTTTAAAAAGAATCATAACCTTAAAGGGACATAGGTTAGGGACCAGCAGTTAGCGTTATGGCTATGTCGCTGGACTCCCACGTAGTCAACCGCGGTTCACGTCCCTGACCCGGTGGCTTAAAACTCATGCCAGGAGTGTGTGCGTGCGTGCCCAAGATTCTGAGAGGAGAATGGAGGAGAAGGGATTGCAGCGTGACCATCCCCCCTGGGTGTGATTTCTTGCTTTCTATCTTTCTGTCTCTGTCTGTCTGGCTAGGGCATGTGCCCTATAGCAAAACCCTCTCCAAAAAAAAGGGGGGGGGGACATAGGTTATTAAAATGCCTGGGGACTTAAGAGTGAAAAAGTGTGTTTAATTTATTGCATAAGAGTCCTTACTAATTATGACCCTCAGGAACCTGTGGGACAGTACCTTTTACTTTAAGAAAAATAATATTTCCAAATGTATGCAGCAGAGTGCAATGGTGCAGACAATTCCAGACATTATTATTTCCCATTTTGAGGAAACTTACAAATACATAGATGATGTCTTTCTCTTTAAATTGATTCAGTAATGTTCAGGACCTCAGTCAAGGGTGGTCAACCACTACCTTTCTATTTGAAGCCACCATAAGCAGATTAGAAAGGACTTGCTGGATTGAGGAAAGACTTCTGAAAAGAGACTGCTGGCACTTTCAAAGTCCCTCGTGTGAAGAAGTTCTTTGGAAGATCCCCTGTATGAGTTCAAGATGATTTGGAAAATTTCCAACCTTTAGGAAATGGGAAACAGTGACAGTTTTCCTGGGTTTTAATCAGTTCTGCATTTGATAGAAAATAAAGGCTCAGTGAAAGCCTTCTGTGTATCTCTTGATGCTCTAAATCTCTTCAGCTAAGCACAATAAATAAGAGTCAAAATACCATCTTGCCTGGAGAAGGGAAGCAACCTACTATTTATAGGCTTTGGAACACTGGGATTTTTAAGGCTGAATAAAATACTCTGATATTGTCGGGGTTGTGTTTTTCTTCTTTCCTTCCTCTCCTTCTTAAAATTCTCTTTTTGCCTGTACAAAATGAAGAGAGCTCCAAAAGAGGACCCTACATTTGCTCCATCAAGTTACAAGATAGTCAAAGAAGTTATCTGGTTCAAACACTTAATAGTGTGTGAGTTAGAGAAAGGGTCTGGGGAATCTTTCCTTCTTCTCCTTCTTAAAATTCTCTTTCTTTTTGCCTGTACAAAATGAAGAGAGCTCCAAAAGAGGACCCTACATTTGCTCCATCAAGTTACAAGATAGTCAAAGAAGTTAGCTGGTTCAAACACTTAATAGTGTGTGAGTTAGAGAAAGGGTCTGGGGAATCAGACAAAAATCTCCCAGGCTGGGAAAATGAGTACAGGTTGGCTCACTTTTTAATTTGAACTTGGCTGGTGCACTTCAGATGACCACAGACAAAAGCTACCTCTTTTTCTGTCTTCCTCAAAAGAATACACAGTAGTCCCCAAAGGAGGTTTAAGTTGCCTTTTTACTCATTCCTTCATAACTGTCCTGAATCAGAGCAGAGTGTAAGCATTGGAATTAAGTCCTGGTATAGCATGGGATATCTCATGGTGATTCTGTCTTCATAGGATGATTCAGAAGGATGCTCCTTCCTTCAATAATGCTAGCCTTCTCCTTGTTAATCTTGAGCTTGTTTGATCCTCCCACGCATCTCTCTTTAACCTTTCATTATTCAGTGTCTCCACCTTCTCTCTCTGGACACATTAAACTGTCCGGAGTCTTTACCAGTCCCTCATGCTGTTCCAGTCTAGTCCTCCAGTATCTTGGCTATATGTTGGGGAGCATTACCGGCTCTAAGATGAGGTCTTCTCTGGAATTGAAATAATTGACTCTTGTTCAATCTCTGCTCAATTTAATGGAGCTGTGGTTTCATTTTCTCCTGTCTTTTTAAAAAGTTTACTAAAAAAAACAAAACAAAACAAAATCAAAACCTCCACCATTAATTTTCTCCATGAGAGAGAGGGAAAGAGCAAGAAGCACCTCTAACAGGCCTGTGTGCCAAGATCCACCCTGAGTCCCAGTCAGCTGAAATCATAGGCATGCACGCAAGTGCCTGGAGTGCCCAGAGATGTCCTCCCGTGTGTTATGCTTGTGCCACCACTGTGCCACTGCTCAACCTTCTCCTAAGTTCTTGACACAAACAGTATGTCAGTTGTCAATATTAGTTGTTTTTTTTTTTAAAGTCTCCTAAGTCTAGTTTACTTAAGATATATTTACTCCTACTGTTTACTCCTGTCTCTACTCCTTATTATTAAAAAAAAAAAAAAAAAAAAGGGAACCAGCAGTTAGCGTAATGGCTATGTCGCTGGACTCCCACGTAGTCGACCACAGCTCGCATCCCGGACCTGGAGGCTTAAAACTCACGCCGGGCACAAGTGTGCGCGTGCCCAAGATCCCAAGAGGAGAATGGAGGAGAAGAGATTGTGGCATGACCAACCCCCCGGGGGGTGATTTCTCGCTTTCTGTCTCTATGTCTCTCTCTGTCTGTCTGGCGAGCGCACGCACCCTATAGCGAGAAAACCTCTCCAAAAAAAACCCAAAAAACCAAAAACAAACAAACAAAAAAAAAACAAATCTTAGTAACATCTCTTAGGAAATAAAATACCTGGCCGTTATGAGGCGCAAAAGCATACGATCACCTCCTTTTCAGGCATTGCTCCATCTCCTCTTCAAAGAAGTACACATTAGTTGACAAGGCTTCTGCATTTCAAATAAATGACATCTTATTTTTAAATTTCTCTCTAATCCTCCAGCTTTACCCTTTTAGCATAAAAAGGGATTTGGTGCTTCCTGTCAAGTTAGAAGTTATGAGACACAGATTCTGTAGACAGCATGGTCAAGGATGATGCCAAGTCCTGAATGTACTGGTGTTTTCAAGATCCTTGCATTGGGGGTTGGGGAATTATACCCACCGCCCCTTGGAAGTCTTGATTTTCAGCTTCTTTTCTTTTCTAAGGTGGATTTATGGTTTGGGCATCAGAACTGAGTCTTGAATTAAGTTCAATGCTCAGAGGGAAGCTGTCATGATATTTAGTGCAATCCAGGTTTTAGCCAGAGCTGTCCTCTGGTGTGTGTTCCCTTAAGGGAGAATTTGATCTACTCTGTTGGACCTATACAGCACATGGCAATATATTTATATGAACAGATGAGTGCTCTCAGAACTCTTTTACGATGATACAAATCTACCTTATTTTCCAAATCTCCAGGGGTATTTATAATGATAGTGATTTAGGAAGTTAGAAGAAAGGGGGACTGGCATAAAGAGATAAGTTATAAGTCCACAGAGCACACTGGGAAAGCTGACAAAGGATCTGATCATGCAGGCAATGAGAAAGAGAAAAAAATAGCACTGAGTATGTGCGTTCTACAATAGACTATATTTGTAACTGTATAAAGCCTACAAAACCTTTGCATAATTTAGTTTCACTTTCTGGATGATGTTTTATAATGTGCTTTTAAACAAAAATAATGTAGGTAATTTTACATTTTTTCTTATTTTCCCAACTTGCTATGTATGGTAACTGTGTGTGATTACTGTGTTGTGAATGAGTCATTGTGTTTAACTGAATGCATTTCTGATATTAAAATCTCATTCACGTTTCCTGAGAAATCTTAGTCAAAGCAATAATAACATATTCTCACAAAAGATATCTATGAACTGATGGAATACATTATTCACATGCCACAATATAATAATCAGAAGACCATTACTCTTCATAGATTACCATACCCAGTGCTAACACCTGTGACGATGAGATAATACCATGCAGAGGAAGGAGGATGAGTCATTGAGCAGACACTATCTTCACTAATAATAAAGTGGAAATAAGGTACTAGGTTTTTCTTCACTACTGCTATTGCACGGATGTAGGTTTACTTTCAAAGTTTGAATTGATGACTACATAAAACTAAAAATAGTGTTGCCGAAAGTAATAAAAGGTTGATAAGTTAATGCATTGCAAAAACTGTGAAAACCAGCCCTTACTCATTGCTCTAAAGCATGGCCTACATACTGGCATTTAGTGAGTACCCGCTGAAATGATGTAACAGTATTTTGCAAACCATGATCTGGAGCCCTAATGATTCCACACACCTCCTGGGGACTGTTTTTGGTGGGTGTAGCATGTGGGCAAAGGGGGTAGGTGCCTTTCCCTCTTACTTCCTACACACATCCCAACTTCTTTTGAGTTATGTTTTAAAAAATTCCTTCTCCAGGAAGCTTTCTTCGGCTCCTGACCCCCATGCTCTTTCAATTCCCAATGTGCATTTTAATGGGACCCTACCTTTTGGTACTTTGACGTACACCGCCTGACATTGATGGACTTCTCTAGAAAAGATTATGTTTCCTGAGGTCAGAGGCTGTGAATTATATTCATTTGAAAAATTTCCAGTGCATACAGCATTGTATACATGGCAGGCACTCAAGAAAAATAACCAAATTGTATGCAAGTGATATAATTATAGCATTTTCAACTTTATTGGACTTTCAGAAATCATCTCATTCAAATCCTAGTTTTATAGATGAGGAAAAGGAAGCCAATAGAAGTGAGGTTCTTGCTCAAGGTCATACCTTGTGACATATCATACATTATGACTAATGTAGAATTTTAACATAACCGAAACCCTTTATTTGCTTAGGAAGTAGGTGTTTCCTTCATATTCTTCCTTATCCTATTTTGTTTTCTTTAGGGCTCTAATGCTATTTCAACGTATTTACAAATGCTTATAAACTTTCTTGTTCTAACTTGATAGTTTGGGGCTTCACCGTGAGTGTCTATCCTTTGCTCAAACCGGCATGATTGCATCTCTGCTCACACAGAGCTTGGTTTCTGCCTGGATCCTTTTGCTTATCACAATTAGATACATATTGTGTTCAGCTGAATAGAAGTTTATCTCTCCTACTATTCTGGGGCTCTTTGAGGCTGGGAAATCACATAATGATCATTTTTGCTTTTCTATAGCATCTCACTTAGTTCTTCAGATACAATCAAAACTTTGTAAATGCTGGATAAATTGCTTTGTCCAGTCTAATAAAATGAAATGATAGTTATAAGAACCTGTTCCTGAAAATCAGGTAATGTGTATGAAAATGCTAACCAGAGACTATTGCCTCTTATTTTAAAAAGAGAAAAATTATAACTTTACATACATAACAACCTATTGATTTTTTTAAAGCTCTATCTGAAGCTCAGTAAAATGTCTAGATAGAATAACTACCATGTTTGAAGGTGAAAAGCTTAATCATTTCTTTTTTGTGTGCAAGCCAATTTTATTATTATTTTTTATTTCTTGCAGTTGAAGTACTCTTTGATGACATCCTTAGCATGAGATTCCTTGCTGTAGTCCTTAACTACTATGCAGCTGCAACCAACCACTTTATGGGGTTTTCCCTCTCTCGATTTTACAGAGACCTATCCTTTCCCCTACTTCCTTGTCATCAACCATAGTCTGATTGATTTGGCGTTCGGCACAAAGGATCTCCATCATAAATAGGTTCATCACGGTTGCCTGCAAGCACACACAGGTGGGCTTAGCACTATTCTAAGGCTTTGGTGGCTTCACTAGTCCACGTGCTAGGTCATCGTGGATGAGGGTGGTCTTTAGCACCTCTGTTAGAGCAGGCCATTATGCCTCCAGCAGCAACGCCCTCCTCGGCCAAGGCAGTGGGTTATGAGTGGAGTTGAGTCTTGATGGCACCCAAACCTCTGCCTCCACCCAACTAAAAAAAAAAAGAGCAAGCTCAACCATTTCTCAATCACCAAACAATTGATAAGGTTATTGGTAATGACTTAGTGTGCAATAACATATACCAATTTTGTACCATGGACTAAGTATTATGTTTATGATAGGGCATAGAAATAGGCACACAATAACACATAAAGTTGTTAGAGGAAAAAAGCAAAAAAAAATAAAGTTACCATTTATAGTTACCATCCTGGGCCAGCAGGTGATGTGGAGGTTAAGCAGCTGGATCCCACATGGCTGACTGTGCGGTTAGTCTTAGACCTTTCTGATTGAGAATCATACTAAGTGTGTGTGTACATGTCCAAAGTTCCAAGAGGAGAATAGAGGAGAATAGGGATTGTGGTGTGACCATGCCTGGGGTGAGGGGTGAGCTTTCTTTCCCTCTCTCTTTCTGTCTCTCTGGTAAGTACATGTGCCCTGAAGCAAAACCAGCAACAAAATTATAATAATAAAAGAAAGTTAATATCCTGTAATGCTTTTTTGTTACTTGCAGCTTCAAAACAAATTGAGAATGAAATTGGGGAGAAGAGGTAAAGCAGTTGTTGGTCAGTGTTGGTGTGACTGGGTGACAGCCTGTTTGGGCTGCTAAAGCAGAATACCATAAATGGGTAGTTTATAAACAACGGGAGTTTATTGCTCACAGTACTGGAGGCTGGAAAGTCCAAGATCAAGGCACTGATAGATTCAATGTCTGGGGAGGATCTGCTTTGAGGTTCAATAACATCCAGCCATGTTCTTACATGGAGAATGGCAAACAAGGTCACTTTTCAAAGGGCACTTAATCCCATTTAGGAAGACTCTGCCCTCATGATCTAATCACCTCCCAAGTTTCCATCTCCTACAACCATCATTTTAGGGTTGAGGATTCACCATAGGAATCTTGGAGAGACACTGACATTCGGTGATAAAAAAGTAATTTCAAGCAAATAATCAGAATCTAAGATTGATTAGAGGCAGTTTATATTTGCAGCTACTGCCCTCTAAGCTGCTAATTGGGAGGTTGTGATCAATACGTAGGGGAGCTAGATGAGGCTTTAAGATGAAAACCTGCTAAGAGCAGCCGACTTTGTTTCTTTAAACGAAAGACGTTTCTAAGCAGAATTATTGCCATACCCCAGTGTGTTCCGGCCTACTACTCATCACTGTACCTGCATGACCTGCTGTGCTTCGGCCCTCTCAGGACCTACCCACTCATGCCAGCAGCAGCCAAGAAACATCCTCTCATGCTTCATGTGGTTTACTTAAGACTTCTAACTGCACATCATGTCATATGTTATGCTATGCTGACATTCGATGTCATTGACACACATTTTTTCTTTATCATTCTCAACAGAAAAAGATCCTTTTGTTTGTGTGGAAATAGCCAAACTTTTCTGAAGTTTGTAAACTGAATTCTCAAAGGGAGTTTACTGAGAAACTGTTCATAAGAAATACAGTCTGTGGAACAAGGGTGTATTATGTATATGTGTTTTATATATATATATATTCAGTCTCAGCTTGCCTTTTCTACTTTCAGGGGTATCTAATTCTTCCTAGGAAATCAAATTCCTGCAGTGAAACTACTTGAAGTTACCCAAATTGCTTCCTTTTGGCTGGAGCCACCATCTTCCAGTAATTAACCAAAATGACAAACACAAAAGGAGAGGCACCCGATATATGTTCTCTAGGCCTTTTAGTAAATATGAAATGGTTCCTTTGGCAATATTATGTGAATCTACAAGAAAGGTGATATTGTAGACATTAAGGGAATGGGTACTGTTCAAAAAGGAATGCCCCACAAATGTTACCATGGCAAAACTGGAAGAGTCTACAGTGTTAGCCAGCATGCTGTTGGCATTGTTGTGAACAAACAAGTTAAGGGCAAGATTCTTGCCAAGAGAATCAATGTGCATATTGAGCATATCAAGCATTCTGAGAACAGAAATAGCTTCCTAAAACGTGTGAAGGAAAATGACCAGAAAAAGAAAGAAGCCAAAGAGAAAGGTACCTGGGTTCAACTAAAGTGCCAGCCTGCTCCACCCACAGAAGCACACTTTGTGAGAACCAATGGAAAGGAGCCTGAGCTACTGGAACCTATTCCTTATGAATTCATGGCATAATGGGTGTTAAAAATAAACTAATCTCTGGTGTATAAAAAAAAATTACCCAAATTACTAAAAATGATTGATTGAGTATATAGAATGTTGATAGTATAGTCAAAAGAATTATGAAACAGCATAGATGAATCTAGCAAGGTTTCTGAGATAAAAATCTATGCAGAATGAGTTACACAGCCTCATGGGAAAGGATCATTTCACAAAGCAAGGTGCAGGCATACAGAAGAAATAGCTGCCCCTGGAGGGAATTAGTTACATCTTTTGAGGTAAAGGTAGAAATTGAGCATGAGTGGAAGCCAGCATACACTTACTTAAAAGCAAAATCACTGTTTATGATGAAAGATATTCCCATGGGGTTTAGGGAGAGGGTGGTTGTTTATGTTTAGGTTTGGGATTTTCAGTAGTAGGCTGTGACTTTATATGGAGTTATTTGTCCTCTTTTTCCTGGCCTTTGAGGCCTATTTCATACCAGCAATAGTGCTTCAGTCTGAGCTTTCTTTAACAGAGCAAACCTAAAGATCACATAGTTCTACTATCTTCTGTCTTCAGTTCCTTGAAAGAGGAGAGAGAGGAGGTGAGAAATTATAAATTTGTCATAACGTTCTAGTGTTCAGTGAGAAGTCACAGTTAACTATGGATTAATGCTGATTGAGCACTATTTGATAGACTTTTATCCCTGCAAGTAAGTCTGCCATAAGATAGCAGGTAGCTGTCGATTCATAGCATATAGAAACTAAACACACTGTAGATAGCACCTACCATCTTGGTGAAAATCTGCCATTTTCTGCCTAGCATTTATTTTCCTCCTACATTTCCTTTCACCCCCTGCCTCATTCTCAGCCACTACTGTGTGTGTGTGTGTGTGTGTGTGTGTGTGTGTGT
>NW_006199342.1:1974035-1988743 GCF_000334495.1 Tupaia belangeri chinensis
ATGCCATGTCCAACAAGGAGATGTGAAGAGATAAACATCTCTTCTGGGAAGTGCTGAAAAAGGAGTTCTCTCTCTTTTTATTTATTTATTTATTTATTTATTTATTTATTTATTTATTTTTGTAGAGTTTTGCTATAGGGTGCATGTGCCCACCAGAAAGAAAGTGAGAGACAGAAAGTGACAAATCACCCCAGGGAAGGTGATTACGCAGCTATTCCTTCTCCTCCATTCTCTTCTCGCGATCTTGGGCATGCACGCACATGCGCCCGGCATGAGTTTAAGCCACCAGTTCCAGGACTCCAACTGCGGTCGACTACATGGGAGTCCAGGGACATAGCCTTTATGCTAACTGCTGGTCTCAGGGGTTTTCTCTTTATTCTACAATAAAGGAAGAAATTCCTCCTCTCTCTCTCGCTCTCTCTCTCTCTCTCTCTCATATTTTTTGTCAATATAATGAAATAAAATTCAGAAGTGAAATGTTATCTTGTGTTGTTACTCATTAAATTTTTTAAAAATTTCCTTTTGTTTTTAGATTCTATAGAAAAATGTTGAAGCTCCTTGAAGGTGGAGTGAGGAGGGTTTCAGACCGGGTATGGGGCTAGTGTGGGAATTGGCTGGGGTAAAACAGACACTGTAGCAGAGAGAGGGAAACCAGGTCCTTGATTATAGTGTTGGGGCTGTTGGATTAAGCTTTATCTAAACTGGCTCCTATGTATGAACTTTTATGTTCAATGAGACAATATTTCTACTTTTGTTTAAGGCAGGTGGGATTAGTCCTTCCTAATCAGAATACTTCCTAATCAGAAGAATACTGATACTGCATCTGGCATTAAGAAAGCTAAATTAGCTCTTTTCTGCTTAATTTTTCAGCTGATGGATCAAGGGTACTAACTACTTAGGAATGATTAAGGCAAGACAAGAGAATGAGAAATGAACTGTGTCATTATAACTCATTTAAAATGTTTTAATGTTTACAATTTAAGAATATTGTTTAACATCATGATTTTCCCTTCCATTTCTTTTTTAACATGTGACATAGACAGTCTGTGCTTAGACTATTTGAGATAACTGCTCATTACTTAGTCACACCTTAAGTTATGTAACATAGACAGATTTAAAGTCAAGTGGCTATTGCTGATTTCATTTATAAAGGACCATTTATAACGAACTCCATACCTTTGAAATAGAATGACCTCTTCCCAGGTGGTAAGTGTGTCTATCTGTCATACTGAAAGCCACAAGATAATCACCATTCCCACTTCCAGTCCAGAAGTCTTGAGATACACTGGGCATATTTGCAAGTGCCCAGGACTTGAGAAGCTAGAGGATTGGAGGAAGGAGTTCATAGTATGAACAGCCCTTGTGGAGGGTGCCCCTCTCTCTCACATATGTGTGCATATGATTCTCATGAATAAGGGGAAAAAATTGAATGGCTTCTTCTTCCACATAAACCAAGTCAACTGAGTGATCATGGTGAAAGATGTAGACTATTTCTGACACTGTCATGTTATAAGTGTCTTAGGCATTATTTTGTCTTAATTATGTGTGTGTATATGCATGCACATATGTGTTCATTGTGGGCATAGGCACAGGGAGTGCTGACCAACTCAGCAATGGGACTACTGAGAAAACGGACATGAAAGGACTCAGCAGAATAAAGCAAAATCAGAGCGGCAGCAAGATCTGCCTTCAGAATCATGTGTCTAAACAGCCTTGGAAAATCCAGATGAACCAACTGAAAAATTTTAAATTAATGAGAGTTCAAAGAGCACCTGAATCAAAAGAAATGTAGAAAAATCAATACCTCTTCTCTATTCTAGCGACAAAAGTTAAGCAATTTTGAAGAAAAGAGAAATTCCATTTACAAGAGCACCCCCAAACCATTAACTAATTTTAAACCAATATAAAAAGAGGTATGTAGGTCCTATGTGACAAGAATTATAAAAGCTTAAGAAATATATAAAAGAGTATCTGTGTATTTTTAGTTGCTTAGTTGGAAAGATTCACTACTTAAAGGTATAAATTCTCTTTAAGTTAACTTTGCAACACACTATAAATTTATGTAGCTTCTTTTTCCAGGAATTTTATGAATAATCCTAATTTTTTTAGGAAGAATTTATAGATGAAGGGTTTGTATTTGGGATTTGGGGCACATTGGCTGTGCTGCCACATGACCTCAATGCCCTAACTGTCCTCCAGGAGACTTAGTTCTGGTCCCAGCAGGTGTCTTCCTGTGAGTGCTGCCCCACCTGCTGGGTTTACATTTGGAACTCTGGACAAATTAGCTGTTCTGTCTCACAGCCTGCTTCTTGGGTCCTAACCATCCACTGGGAAACTTAGGTTCTAGTGTCAGAAGGCCTCTCCTTGTGAAAGTCACCCCACCTCCAGAGTTTGCCATTGGAACTTGGGGCTCTCCAGCCTCAGTTCAATGTGCAGCAAGTGAACTGAGCCTCTTCACTGGGACATATCTCTGTAGCTCCTCCCAGCTCATAAGAAACTATAAGTTTGGTAGAGGTGTCAACCACCTGAAGCTACCTACATAAATATTACCTGCTTTGATCTAGAAGATACTGCTCTCTAATAGGATCATACCTGGAATCTAAAGGTGATATTACTTCCTCCAATATTACCAAATATTCTCCAATAAATAGGAAGAAGTGAATACTGCATCAGATGACCAGAAACCAGCACAGATGCAGAAGAAACACGCAAAAATAAGGAAATAACTCTCCCCAAGAAAACACAGTGACCCTTTGTCAACAATGGACAACATGAAAGCATTCACAGAAATGTTAGAGAAAGAGTTCTGAACAGTCATTGTAACAAAACTCAATGAGATGCAAAAGAGAAGAGACAACCAATTCCAGAACATGAAAAGATCATTCCAGGACATGAAGAAGAATTTCCATAAAAAGATAGTCTAAAAAAGAATTGAACATAGCTCCTGGAAATGAAAATAATGCAAGAAATCAAAAATCTCTCTTGAAAGCATTAACAGCAGATTGGACCATAAAGAAAAAAATGATTTCTGACCTTGAAAGCCAAGTCGCCAACACAGAACAAACCACCAATAAGACTGAAAAGAAATAAGCCCCCAAATGAGGATAACATACAGGAAATTCTAGATACCATTAAATGTCCAAGTATCCCTATAATGGGTATTCCAGAAGGTGATAAAGCTGTTAAAGACATGGAAAACCTCTTCCATAAATAAAACTTTCCAAATCTAGAGAAACAAGGAGAAATTCAGACCCTCAAATGAAAAAGAACTCCAAATAGAATCAACATAAAAAGATCCTCCACCTGGTACATCATAGCCAGATTAGTAAAAATCAAAGATAAAGACGAGATTCTAAAAATGGCATGAGAGAAATGTCAAGTTACTTACAAAGGTTATCCTATTAGGCTAACTTTAGAGCTCTGGACTGAAACAATACAGGCAAGAAAAGAATGGAAAAACACTTTCAAAACATTAAAAGAAAAACAGTTTCAATCAAGAATACTATATCCGACAAGATTATCCTTCAAATGGGAAGAACAAGTGAAATCATTCTCAGATAAACAAAAGCTGAAATTATTCACCAACACTAGACAAGCTCTTCAAGAAGTACTGAAGAGAATACTATACCAGAGAAACTATAGAGAGACAAACAGAAATAAGACAACAAAGAGCAACCAAGAAAATGGCAAAGGTAAGTCCAAATATTGACAATAAGGTTGAATGTTAATGGATTAAATTCTCCAATTAAAACACACAGAATGGATGAAAAACAGGAGCCCACTATATGCTGTTTGCAAAAAGCACACTTCACTGATAAAGACATACATGGACTGAAAGTGAAGAGCTGGAAAAAAATATTCCATGCAAATGGAAATAATAAAAGGCTGGAGTGGGACTAATAGATGGCATAATGATTACATCACTGAACTCCCACATAGTCAACCATCGTTCGAGTCCTGGACCTGGTGGCTTAAAACACACTGAGCATGTGAGTGTGCATTCCTAAGAGGAGAATGGAGGAGAAAGGATTGTGGTGTTGCCATCCCCACCAGGGAGTGATTTCTCAGTTTCTGTCTCTCTGTGTCTTTCTGTCTCTCTGGGGAGCACATGCAACCTATAGCAAATAGCTCTCAAAAATAAATAAATAAAAAGAATGATAAGTGATGGCAAGGCTGTGGTGAAAGGAAACTCTCCTGCACTATTCATGGGAATATAAGTTAGTACAAACACTGTAGAAGGAGATATGTAGTTTCTTCAGAAACCTACAAATAGAACTGCCATATGACCCAGTAATTTCACTCTTAGGTATCTAGCTAGAGGACAGGAAAATCTTCTGTCAGAAAAACACTTGCACATATATGTTTATTGCAGCATTATTTACAATTGCTAGAACATGGAATCAACCCAATTATAAGAACAGATCAACCCAAATGTCCAAAATCATGTGGCACAAATACTCTATGGAATACTACTGAGACATAAAAAACAATAACACCCTGACATTTGATACAACGTAGATGAATATGGAAGATTTAATACAAAGTGAAGCAAGCCAGACTATGAAAGACAAGCATTGTATGTCCCTGCTCAATATATACTGAATTTCTGTGCTCTCTAGCAGAAACTAAAAGATTGGAAGGTATAATAGCAGGGAGGGCAACTCTAGATACTGGTGACAACGTATGGGGAGGCAATGGGGGTAGATAATAAGGGTGGATGGAGGAGATCAGGGAAAAAGCAAACAACACATTTGATAGAAAAATGAAAAGTTATCTGCTGATGATAATACATATGGTAATGTCTTTTACCTGACTAATATGCACTGTATTCATCATGGGAAAAACCATCCTGTACACTGTAAAGATGTACAGTGATTAAATGTAAATTTTTAAAAAAAGAATTTATTGGTAAAAATAGCTGTTTCAAAATTTTTTATTTTTGTCTAAATATCAAAGAATGTTTCTTCTCCCTGCCAAGCCCAAAATTAATTAATTCAGTTTTCCTACAGGGTTGTAGGTAAAAGCTTCAGAACTCTGAAGCAGACAGACATCAGACAGAAAAGGGTTTTGGAGCAAAGTTATTTGAGTTTCTGCCCTATATAATATTAGGTTAAAAATAAAAAATCGCCTACCCTGGGGTGATAAGTTTCTCTTAAAACTCCTGTCAAATGTCTGAGGGAAACAGGGAATTTTTTTCTTCCACCTCAGGTGGAAGTGTAGTCACAGCCTTCCTCTGCAAGAGCCAAAAAGACAAGCAGTAACATTACTCAAAGAAAATTTCCTTTTTTTCTTTGAGGCACTACAGGTAGGATATCTCAGTCCTCCAACAGGAATATGAAGTTGCACACACTAGAAAATTTTTGTGATAAGATATGAAAATTGGAGAACATATTATACTATCTTTTTTTGTCTTTGATATATACAAGCCATCTCATAAGAATAGAATAAACAACTTAAAATGGCTATACTCTGCTCACAAAGTGATATATGCTCACAGTAAAGAAAGCACTTTCACATGTATTCATTCAGCAAACATTTATAGAATGATAATGATGCACTGGACACTATTCTAAAAGCCAGGAAAATAGCGATAAATAGGACAGACAAAAAAAGAGAAGGGGATTGGGGAGAGGTTGGTCAACAGGCAAATGTTACAGATAGACAGAAGGGAAATGTCTGGTGTTCTGTTTCATAGTTGGCTGACTATAGTTAATGATAATGTATTCTGTATTTCAAAATAACAAAAGAGAAGATTTTGAATGTTCTCATCACGAAGAAATGGTAAATGCTTGAGATGATATATGTGATAGCTACCCTGACTTGATCATTACGCAATATATACATGTATTGAGACATCACATTATAACCCATAAATGTGAACAGTTATTATAAATCAATTAAAATTTTAAAAGAAAAAATTTACTGTCCTTTATTTGATTATTTCTAGTTGGGGAAAGAGAAAACTAAAAAATAAGGTGCTAAATATGTAATACAATGTCAGGAAATAAATTGCCAAGGAAAGACAAATGAACAAAGGAAAGAAGAAAGGAGGGAAGGGGAGAAGGAAGGAAGGCAAGTTATTCACTAAGAGATGACATTTGAACTCTATTTTTATTATCGCCCTGTAGATTTCTAGGGGGAGAAAATCCCAGGTAGAGGGAAAAACAAAAGGGAAGGCCCTCAGGCATAAATGTGTTTCTCTTATTTGAGTGACAGCCTGAGGGCCCTGAGACTTTATCAGAATAAAGGTGGGAATGATAGGTACATTTAAAAAGAGAGCCAGAGGTCAGAATAATAGGGCCTCATAGGTCAATGTAAGGCCTTGGGTACCATTATAAACTTGACTGGGGAGCTGTAATTTGAATAGGAGGCATGACTGTAAGGAGGCAAGGCAGAAGCAGAAATGTTATCTGAGAAGGTGATTTTAATACTCAAGGCCACAGACAATGGTGGGGATGTAGAAAGGGTTATAAATGGTGAGTTTCAGAGGAGTTTGGAAGGCTTTACAGGAGTTGATGACTTGAGCAACTGGGGATTAGTAGTCATACTTGCCAAGAAAAGGAATAAGAACAAATTATCAGGTCCATGGGAAGGACAGGAATCAAGAGCACTGGGTTGGCTATGTTAAGTTTGAAGTACCTACTCAGTTTCCAAATTGGAAGTTACAAAAGTGGATTTAGGCTTTGTGGGATTTTTGAGGGTCTTGACAATGCAAGACCTTCTCTTTAGGAAAAGTAATATAAATTACAAATGAAAGGTAAGAGACAAACAGAAATACTTACACAGAATAAGAAAGCAAATTGCAACAGATTACAAATTACAGATACCAAAATATAACTAAATTAAGAAATTCTAAGTTAGCATTTTGGTTAAGTGCCAGAAACAGTTGTATACTATTTTTGTCTGCAAACTCCTTGATCATCTTTTTGCAAAAATGTTGAAATAAGTAACATTTTCCAAAGAGAAAATAGATGCTAATTATTTCCTCTAGTAAATTTAATTGAATTAAAAAAAAACGAAACTCTGGAAGTCTAAATCATGCAACTTCTCACATAAATACAGATGAACTTCCTGTTTGTTATACAAAATTGCACAGAATTGGTCTTAGAAACACAAGAGTTCTGATAAATTGTAGCTTACATAATCTTTATCTGAAAAAGTTTTACAAATATGGTACATTCATACTTATACATACTACATAATTAAAGATTTTCCTGATAGAAGAAACTGTCATTGTGACCACATACTGATGAGAACCAAACTTCTACTTGCAATTTTACACTTAAAAAAATAAATTATTTAATTTTATTTATTTATTTTCTAATTTGACCGGAGAGGGGCAGAGAGAGCAGGAGAGAAAGAGAAAGAGAGAGAGTGAGAGAGAGAGAGAAAAGCAAGCCACTGGATCTGGAACTCGAACCAGAGTTGACCATGTGGGAGTCCAGCACCTCTAACCACCATGCTACCTACACCCATCAAAAAGACTAAGTGTTGGCACAGCAATAAAATACAATGCTCTGCAAGACTGACTCACATAGAAAAGTTTCACATTTGTGTCTGGTGAGCTCTTGTAGTACATAGGGTACGCTAGGGCATGATCTGGGGCTGGCTGGTTGAAAGAATTTTCCATAGACAGCCTATGGCTTCAAACATGTTATTCATTTTCTTTTTTCCTTACAGATAATACAATGTACAATTTGAAAGTATTTTCCTTTTTTCTAAAAAACAAATAAACTAAACCAAAGTTCATTTATTTTTTTGCATAAGCAAGAGAGACAGAGAGAGAGAGATAGAAAAATAACCAGCATCCCTAACAAGGTCTTGATTCCATGATCCACACTCATACCCAGCCTGTGCCAGATCATGGGCATAAGCATACCCTATGTACTACAGGAGGTCACCAGACACTAATGTGAAACTTTCCTATGTGAGTCAGTCTTGCAGAGCATTGTATTTTATTGCTGTGCCAACATCCAGCCTTTTTGATGGGTTTAGACTAATGAATATACCTCTGTAGTCATTCCTCAAAATAAGATAAATAGCATTTCCATCACCTAACAAATTTCCTTTATTTCACTTTCTAGTGAATAAATCTTCATGAAGCAACCATTTCTTTGATTTCTATCTTTATTTTTTATTTTTCTTTTAATTGCCAGAAGGTAGTACATGTGCTCTCCAAAGAGACAGAATGAAAGAGAGAGAAAAAAGAAAGAGAGAAAGCACTCCTCACGCTACTATTTCTTCTTGTCCATTTTTTTCATCCTGTTGGGATATTAGGCATGTGTGCACATGTGCCTGGAATACTTTCCTAGCCATTGGAACCAGGAATTGAAATACATGGTCAGCCATGTTGGATCTGGTTCCGTTAATCACTAGACTATAGGGCTGACCCTTAATTTCTAATACTATAGGCTACCTTTTACTGTTCTGTAACTTACAAAAGCCATCACATGGTATGTAACTTTTTTGTCAGACTTTCTTTGTTTTTGAGATTTACCAATATTTTCATGTGCATCAGTAGTTCATTCTTTTTTATTGCTGAGTAATTTTCCACTGTATGAATATGCCATATTTTATTTTTTAATTCTCTTTATGTTCCCTTGTGTTACTCTAGTTTGGGACTACTATGAATAAAGTTCCTATAAATATTCTGTACAAGTATTTTCCTTGCAGGAGATTTTCATTTTTCTTTTGCAGCTAAGAGGAGAGGGCGCCTTAGACAACAGATCCCTTTCTCTTCTCCCCATGGGAATTAATGCACTAAACTACCAGAGCCTGATGTCATTGAAACGTGTTCTAATTCCCCTTGCCCATGAATCTGCTTCATGATTATCATTTCACTACAGAGACTAAATGGACTGGAAACTCTGGTGTGTTCTCAGCACTGAAACAACTATACATCTCATATTTAATTTATAAAATATAATTCTAGAGCTGGCCCCATGGTGCAGTGGTTAAGTGTGTACACCAAGGCATGTGTGCACGCTAAGTTAAATGAAAATGAAAGAGTAGAGTTAAATTTAGGTATATGACTTTACATGTAAAGTGGGGAAGAGAGATAATGGTGATGACAAGTCAGATTTGGAAGCAGAATAGATAATCTTGTTCAGATAATGGGATCTATCTTCACTTTTTACAGAATTATTGTTATAAGAATGATTCACTTTCATATTTAAAAAATCCCTGTGAATGTTAAGGGACACGTTGTATGAGAGTTACATTCTCTCCTTTGGTCAATATATGACATTTTTTCTGTATTCTTTCAAGTATCCAAGTCAACTTAAAATTTGGCCTCCTTGACCATGTAACTAAGCTGCTTGTTGATAAATAGAGATTTAGATTTGATGATTGGACTCAGTCTGAAAAGCTTCTTCTATGAAAAGCGCAAAGTGAAAATGTTCAAGGATACTTGAGGAAATTAACAGTAAAATTGAAATGGCTTTAGACAGAGGAGAAAGTACTGGAACCTAGGAAAAATCCAGAGTCATGTAGAAAATATTAGAAGTAACTTTAGCCATTAAGAGTGTATGACACCTTTATGGCAAAGTGTTCTATAGTCATTACTAAAACCTGGACACTTCAGTCAATTGTTCATAATTTAAACTTGATGGAACACTGTTC
This sequence comes from Tupaia belangeri chinensis, assembly GCF_000334495.1. NCBI lineage: Eukaryota > Metazoa > Chordata > Mammalia > Scandentia > Tupaiidae > Tupaia > Tupaia belangeri. The sequence goes on from NW_006199342.1 coordinate 1,983,657, forward strand.
AATTGATGGACTAATCTGGGAACATATGAATAGGGAGATGTGAAGAACATAGCAATCACATTCGGGAAAAGATTCGACAGTATGTACTAAATCAAGTATGTACCTAACCCCTAACCTAGCAATTGCCTTCCTAGATATATGCTCAAGAAAAATGAATGAATCTACCTGTAACGATATGTGCGTAACAGTGTTCATAGTAGCCTTATTCTTAATTGCCCCAACTGGTAACTATGGCCAAAGTCTCCATTAATAGGAACAGATAAATGAATTGTGTATTATTTATATTATATACATCAATGAGACATTAATATGGAAAAATCAACAAGAAGAACTATAGCTACACACAATAAAATGAATAATTTTACAGATATAATGTGAGAGTGAATGAAGGCAAACACAAAGGGGTACAAAATGTATTTTCATAAATTTAAGAACAAAAAGAGCTCAGCTATAGATTTAGAAGTCAGATTAGTGATTTCTCTGAGTCAAATGTTCCTGGGAAGGGACGTAAGGTGATTTTCAGGGGATTGTGAAATGTTGATCTGTCTTGAGGAGATGGCAGTTGCGTGGGTGTATACACATGGAAAGTTCACTGAGTTGTGAACTTCCCACAAGAGTACTTTATTAAATGTTATACTTCAATGAAACAATTTTTAAAAACTCATAACAAAGGCAGTATTCAGGAGAGAAAATGAATACTTGACTGCTTCCCTCTGTGTGTCTACTTCTCAACTAGATACCATCAACTTAGTGAAGATATAATTATATCATCAAATAGTTATTATTAAATAATGGCAAGACCAGTTGATTATCTAACCACAGCTCAGATGCTATACTGTTGCTTTTCGTTGCTGGAAAATCCTTTGTTAACACTCTATTTCCTATTTCTCTTCTTTCTCTTTGTTAACACTCTATTTCCTATTTCTTTTCTTTCTCTTTCTTTCTTTTTTTTTTGAGAGGTTTTTGCTATAGGGTGTGTGTGCTCGCCAGAAAGACAGAGAGAGACAGAGAGACAGAAAGTGAGAAATCACCCCCCAGCAGGGATGGACATGCTGCAATCCCTTCTCCTCCATTCTCCTCTCAGGATCTTGGGCATGCACGCACACATGCCCAGCGTGAGTTTAAGCCTCTGGGTCCGGGACTCCAACCGCAGTTGACTACATGGGAGTCCAGCGACATAGCCATTACGCTAACTGCTGGTCCCTCTATTTCCTATTTCTTAAACCTAGCGTTACCTAAAACCTTTAGTATTGTAGCATGCACCTCTTCCTGAATATTTATTGTAGTCAAGAACAATAGGGACAATTTTCTAGAAGAAATTTTTCTCATTACTGTGACTAGCTATCATTGTGGCTTCCTATGAAGATCACTCAAGTGCAAGATCAGGCTTTGTCCATTCATTCGCATTCTTACCTTTCCTCAGAACTGCTGTGTAGACAGGAGCTGTCATTATTTAAAACTATTTCCAGTTGCATTAAAAATAAAGCTATGTACTTGATGTGAAAAATATATCAAAGCAGAAACAAATCCAGTCAAACACAAAGAAGAAAGAAAATCTTTCAAATGAAACAAAGAAGCAGCAGTAGCAGAGAGCCTAGAAAGTACTGTTCAACCTCAACAGGCCTTAGTTTAAAAAATCTCACTATTACTTGACCGACATGTATATCTTCTTCATAGTTAAATCCACACTATGATGCTAACAGATTTCCATCTGCTTATTGACAAACACGTAGAAATAAAACACAAAGCTAAGACTTTAGTATCATGATTCAAGGGATCTAAGCCCCTCCCATTGATTCCATCAAGCAGGGTCCTATAATCTGTTATCCCTGATGTGTATAACTGTTTTAAATGATAACTTTTACAGTTTTGTTGAAGATTCAGGAAGGAATTAGTGACAAGAACACAGACATTAAGGCAAAAAAAAAAGGGAATAATACTATCAGAAAAATTTAAAAATAAATAAATAAATAAGGCTAGCTCAGGGTCTGGTGGTTAAGGGAGCCTATACCACATGACTGATCATGTGGTTTAATTTCTAGCTCCAGAGGCTTGAGAAAGATGCTGGAAATGTTTGCGGACTTGCCACAAATCTTGAAACAATGGAGACAAAGAAGGGAAGGGATTGTGGCATGACTATTCCCTTCTGGGGAGTGCCTTCTCCCTCTCTGTCTGTCTGTCATGGATACATGTGCCCTCTGCCATTTTTTTTTAATCCAGATAAAAAAAATTATGTAAAAGTAAGGAAATACAGTCATCAAGTGTTTATGTGGCTCAGCTGTGGAAGATACTTACAAAGTAGTAATTCGTTGTAAACACCGAATATTGAGAAGATAGAGGCAGGAAGAACGAATGTGGAGGCTGCAATAAGAATGCTATGGCAGATCGTAGTTTTCAAAGGTGGCTCTATCAATGCTTCCCATCTGTATATTCTACTGTGTGACCCTGCCAATCTCTCTCAGATGGAGTCCATGGTGGCAGAGGTGTCGCAGCGGTAACACAACTGGACCCATATGGGAAAGATTTTAGATTGTAACCTAGATAAGCATACAAGCTCATGACCTGGGCCAGCCGAGACATGGGGTAGATCGTGACATGAAGTCTCTCTTGGGAGTACCTGTCTCTGTCTCTCCATGGAGGAAATAGATAAATAAACTAAAAAGAGAGAGAGAGAGATAGAGTTCAGTTCTCCAATGAATAAAGACTAACCGAGCTGGTGCAGACAGAATGTAGTGGAAGTCAGACAGAGGATTTGAGGACGGTTCAGGGAAGGCCATGCATGTACATCTGACTCTCTAGCAGATGTATAGCTTTTACAGCTTCACCTGTTATGTAAGAAATCCATTTTACATGGGACCAAGTGCTGGAGAGACCACACCAAGGCCCACAGGTCTCAGCTCTTCCAGCCTTCAGTCATTTGACTCAGATTTGTGAGTGCAGAAGTCTTTGAGAAGAGGCCAAACAATTGCTTTCTGATGACAGCCACAGAAGGATCCAAGACAGCTAGACATACTCAAACTCACAACATCAGGTCATAATCTCAGAAATGTGCAAAGCAATTACAAATGATGGTTGTTTTCAGTTTTCACATTTTAGAGTAGATTTTTATAAAGCAATTGGTGAACCAAACAAATACTAAATCCTTAGTTTTTCCTTTTGGGAGTCAAAAAAACAATATATAGGTAAACAAGAAATAGAAATGTAAGAATATTAGTTTAGAAACATGGTTGAGAGCATAAGAAATACAAGGGATAAAAGAGTTTGCTCCTAAAGACTTAGATTTATAAGGCAAAATCAGGTGAGATGGGACCACTGTTCTTAGCTATGAGTCTTACTGTGCTACTTAACTTTTAAAGATAAATATTTATTTTATTTTTAAAAATTAATTTAAATTAAATTTAAAACAACAATAAAAATTAGGGGTACCTACCTAATGACTTAGGCACTGTGAGTACAAAATTTGTCAAAGTTCATAAATGTGAAAGCACTTTGAAAACTCTAGAATACTATCATATGTAGCATTTTAAATATTTGCCTACAGTTGAGGAAAATTATCTAACATGGAGCTTATTGTGTAGAATATATGATGCAATCTATTAAATTCTGTACTAAAAGGGAAAAACAGAGTGGTTATTATGGGTGGGTACTGAAAGTAAAGTTTCTACTGAATGGAATTGCTCTCACACCACTGAAAAGCTGAGAATTTCTAAATTGGAAGGTTTGTAAGTTGAGACTGTCTATATTCTTATTTTCACCTATAGGGTGATTTGCCTTATATAACTATATCATGATTTTTGATAACTATAAGTCTCTTAAGTCCCTTAGGATTTCCTTCAGCTTTGGCTATCAAGAATGCAGCTATTAAAAGATTCCTTTCTCTGCCCCTTGGCATTTTGATTTCTGTTTTCTGAATAGTGTTCTTTTCTGAAGTAACCTTATTAGCCAGCTTTAGGATATATGATTTGGTTTTCACATCATGTAACACTTGCTGAGTTTATCAGTCCCCTGGGGCTTCTACAGGACAGAAGTGGAGAGAGAGACAAAAAGCTCTTAGAAACACTATTATTATTGTAATTATTCACTAGGGCAGAAGGTGGCTTTATCTTAGATTCAAAGAATTAACAAGAGGAAAGGAAGAGGAGTGCAGAGCCAAGGAGCTTGTGTTGATCAGTGAGCTCTTGGATGGGGACACACTAGCCATAGAGAAAGTTTGGTCCCACTCCATCAGCTTAGAGCTGAAGGAGCTGAAGTAGATGTGGCAACTGAGCCTTCAGTACAAGAGAACCAAGGTCTGGGCCTCATGTGGTGCTGGCAGTGTGTTCAGTGTGCTCCAAATGCAACCTGAAACGAGTGAAAGCAAATAAAATGGTTTCCGTAATTCCTGACACAAATTTCATGAATGTAAGCTAGTAATTCTATTAGAGACTCTGTAAAGCACCCAGCGCATAGAAAAACTCACAACATGTTAGCTAACATGCTTTTAATATACTAGAGTGATACCATCAAGGTGACTGGCCCTACTAGGGTGGTCAACTTTTGTTTTTTTTAAAGGTTGGGTAAATGTATTGAATAGAAGTGTGACCTCCCTTCCTTTCCCTTCCTTCCTCTCTTCCATCCTTCTTCTGAAATAGCACAGGTGTGGTTTTGGCCTCCTTGGAATCTTGGAATGCTTGTCGGGCTCTGCGCAATCCTGGCATCGCTTTTTTTTTTTTTTTTTGGTGGTGAATTTCCTGTGCAGGTTGAGGATAAAGAAATCAAGGCTCATTTTCACTATATTAAATGAGCATGCATTTTCTTTCCAGCAAAAAAAAAAAAAAAGTATGTACTGGGCTGAAGGTGGTCAGCTTTAGGAAGTCTGTTTCTGCTATTCTTCCTGTGACTCCAGTGATAAATCACAAGCACACCTCCATACTGGTGTCTGAGAGGAAAACACATGGAAGCTGACAAAATAGGATTTCATTAAAAAAGGAAGTACATGTTTTTAATCTATATCAAAAGAATATATGGCATGACTAGTAGGGCCCTGGAGAAGGGACAAAAAGAAAGGAGTGGGTATTACCAGCTTAGCCAGAGCTTCTGCCTCTTTC
>NW_006199342.1:1988765-2019426 GCF_000334495.1 Tupaia belangeri chinensis
CACTGGGGCCTCAGCTGGGAAAACCTCCTGTGGCTGGGGCTCAGGTGGGTTCCCAACATTATCTACATCTAAATGAACTTTTATCCCCTGGAGCCTGCAGGAAGCCAGAAAAGGACTTACTCTTACTCCACTGTGGGAGAGCTGCAGGGCTCAGGAGATTAGCAAGTAGAACAGGCAGCTTCAGCTTCAGTGGTTTGGATCCAGGCAGGACAGGAATATCTCAGTGAGGCCTCTCAGCTGTTCAGTGGCTTATAAGAACTGACTGTGAGTAGCTGCTATGTTCCTTTAGGCAAATTTTTTACAGGACTCTAATAAAGTCTGCCTTTGCTTCTTGATTATGCTGTTGTTTTATATGCGTTTACTTCAGATTCTGGCAGGTGTTGATAAGGGAGACCTGTCCAAATGTAAACTACTGCATCTATGTTAAGACTCATGTTCAGGGACCAGCAGACGGTGTAATGGTTATGTCACTGGATTCCCACATAGTTGACTGTGGTTCAAGTTCCAGACTTGGCAGTTTAAAGCTCATGCCAGGCACGTGTGTGTGTGTGTGCCCAAAATCCTGAGAGGAGAATGGAAGAGAAGGGATTTTAGTGTGGCCATCCTGCCCCTCCCCCCGGGAATGATTTCTCACTTTCTATCTCTCTGTCTCTCTCTCTGTCTCTCCAGAAAACATACTTAACATACAGCAAAAATCTCTCTTTAAGAAAAAAAAACACCCATGTTCAGAAAGAGTTTCCATTTTAGATAAACTTATCCAATTTATCAGAAATGGTGTAATTATAAATGGTAGGATGGCCTTTGGAACTGATAAACAGGATTAAAATAAGCAAAGGCAAAGACATTTGCTTATATAGAAACTAATCATGCAGTTCTCCTATTTCTGAAACACACTACCATTCGAGCCATAGATGTCATTATTTGTTGATTGTATTTATCACAGTATGGTAAGACCTCCACATTTGGACAGAATTATAGATCTTTGTGTAGATAAGTATATGATTCTGCTCAGAGGGTTTGCAACACTTTGGGGATTAAATACCCACAACTACAACAAATTGAGAGCGAAGTACAATGTTGGCTTATCTAATGAGCAGAGGCTCTTCAATGGAACCTTCTTTTATTTGCAGAATGACTTTTAAATAACCTCCTTGTAGTCTGTTCAGGACAACTCTCCTTACCTAAGATATTTTTAAAATTATGGACTTAGACATAAAATTTCACCTTTGCAATTATAATTTCACTTGGTTTCTAGAATCGGTTCTATCACTACCTGTATTATCCTGAGCCAGCTCTTCCCTTCTCTGCCTTTAGTTCTCTCAACGTGAAAATTGAATTGCAGCAGGGTTGGACTGGATGATTAATCAACTTCCTTCCAGCTCTAAAAATGAAAAGAAAATCTTTGTAAACAGGTACAGGTTACACTGAAGAGAATTTATCCCTAATAATTCATAGACACCAGTAAAAGGTGATTCACTCATTGGATCCTACCTAGTGCACTATGTGTTCTCCAACTATTTTTGATTGAAGTATGAGAGGCAAAAGTGTTTTGTTGAATGTGAGTTGGAATCACAGACTCAATAAAAAAAAGAAAAAAAAATATCTGGTACACTCAAATGGACACTTTCAAGAAAATTGGGTGAAACAACTATTTACATAGATGTGGATGGATAGGATTAATGAACACAGACAAAGTATGGTAAACACCCTGTGAATAAACATTTCAAACTGTTGCTCCTCCTTGGTCCAAAGAATAAGAAGAAAGTGTTTTCTAGAACCCAGAGAGATCTATAACTTTAAGATAGGAAATAGCTACTGGACAGGGCCATGACCTTGAGTAGGGAGGACACATCATTGCTAACTCATGGCCCCACAGGGAAGAGCCATCTCCTTCCTCTCACTCTTGCCCTATTTTGTACCTGATATTGACCAAACCAAATCCAAAGGAGCCTATGGGTATGGTCTGTATTAGGGTTCTCCAGAAAAACAGGAAAAAACAATATATTACATCCTATTGGCTCTATCTAGACATACACAGACACACTGAGTGAGGGGTGGGAAGGAGATCTATTTTAAGGATTTGGCTTTTGTGGTCGTGGGGACTGGCAAGTCACAAGTTGGAGAGCCAGGGAAGAGCTGATATTGCAGTCTTGGGTCAGAAGGAAATTGCAGAATTTATTCCATCTTGGGTTCCTGTTTACTTTTAAACTTACATCTGATTGGATAAAAACTACTCACATTATGGAAGGCAATCCACTTTAGTCCAAGCATATTATTGAAATGTTTATTATGTATAAAAAAACACTTTCACCGTCTTTACCATTTATTTGGCATTTCATCAAATAACTGGCTACAGTACCTTACTCAGGTTAATACATAAAATTAAGTGTGACTATATCCAAATAAATCAGGCTTGAGGGGTATGAAGGGTTTGCAAATAAGAAGAAAGGATCTGAGGGGAGGGTACACAAACAGAGAATATTTAGCAACCCATGTATAGAAATTCCACCAGATTTCCCATTTTGTCCTTCCATGTTTCCCGAGGGCAGGAAGGTAAGGTGTATTTTGTACACTGCTGGCTTCCACATGACTAGCTTGAGTCTTAGCACATACGGTCGTAGATTCCCTGAGAGAATTGGTTGAGAATTGGTTGAACAGACTAGAATGTTATAGAAGGGAATTCTGAGAAATTTTAGCAAGGGGACCCTGGGGAGTAGCAATATTTCAAGAGCAGTTTGCAAGGAGAAGGTAAATGCCGTGACAGTTTTCTATCATTTTTTAAGCATTGGACAATGCACCCCATCACATTAATCAGATGTGATCATATCTACTAAGGTTTAAGACCAGATAACATTTCCCAGCTTCACTCTATGCCTTATTAATAGAATAAATTTAGTCATTGAACTGGATGATCTCCTATGCTGGCAAAGACTTTAAATTGCTCCCTTTGTAACCATGCAATTATATAAAGGATTGGCTATATTGCTAGGGTATGATAGAAGTCATTTATCAGGTAAATAATCTCAAAAACAATCTAGTCTTAATGGTCCGCACCTGCTAGGAATGTGACACCAGATTTACTCCCACCAAAGAAATGGGCTGGCAATCAGAATGCATCTTATGTGTCCCATGACAGTGAAGACAGACTGCAAATGAATAAAATTGAACAGACCTGAATAAAGTGCACCCTCGTTTATCTGACACATTATTTTTGAAGTCTCTGAAACAGTTTGTTAAACAAACAAACAAAAACAAACAAAAAACAAACAAAACACTACTGAAATATTATCCTTTGAGAAATCAGTTTTTTGACCAGCTTATTTTCATCATCCTTAGACCAAGAGCAGGACAGCAATAAAGGTAGAAATAAATGATGAAGGTCATGGAATTGCGGAATGGCACCTCCAAGGCCACTGTGTCACCAAAGAGCATGGCAGCTATCGATCAAAATGCCAGTTCTCGTTTGTGCGTCAGTTGGTTCTGATAAGAATCTTTCTCTTGTTTTTGTTGCTTTCCTGGTTTGCTGTCAGAATGGGAGGGACTTTCAAGTGAAAAAAAAATTAGTAATTAGGCATTAGAGAACAGAATTAAAAATCAATATGTAAATACTGCACATAGGCATGTGAGATGCGAGGGCATTGCTTCTTGCAATGTAGAACTTAAAGAGTGTCTTATGGGATGGCCTGAGGGCACATGTGTGAAGGGGCTGAAAGTTGCCACCTCCAGGGCATTCTCTTTCTGCACCTGTTGCCCTGCCTCACTCCTCTTCTAAAATTCTTACCATCTCCTTCACCTTTCCCTAATAAAAGCTCGTACATGTGTGCACTCACACACACATGCTCTCATGCACACCTTCTGCAGTTCTCCTAGGCCTTCTTCCTACAGAGCTTGGCTTATCCATTTCTCAAAGCTAGTGCCATTGGTTTATCTCTGTGTCCCCAGGGCTTAACACAGCACTTGAAATAGTGAAAATGCTCAATGACTCTTTCCAGAGCAAATGAAGCTTCCATCAGCTGTTAGATAAGTCACTTACAAGGGGATATTTATGTTGTAATATAAGATGCTTAGAGCTAGAACTTCCAGTGGCAAAATTCTTGGCCATGTGATAAGCAGGGACCACAAACGAGAGCAGTGGACTTTGCCTAGCGATGGTGACATTGTGCCCTGCACTGATGGTTGTTTGTAAGCAGAAAGCAAGTCCTGGCATTTCTAGGGCTCTAGGTTCTATTCAGTTGAGAACAACAAGTTACAGAAGACTGCCATAGCAGTCTCTCCCCTGAGCAGGATAATCTGGCATGTAGGAGGTGCCCCTCCTACTCATCCACTGAGGGAAGCAGATGCTAAGATAACCCAGACGATATCATCCCAGGTAGTCAGTCACCATTCTTTTCCATGTAGTCTTGTTTGATCAAGTTGACTCTAGCCCCATGATTTCAGGCCTATATTTTTATTTCTCACCAGAGCCTAGCAGAGTATTTTGCAGATACAAGTTATTATATAATAATTATTATTATTATTATTTTTTGGCTAGCTCTGTGGTACAACAGTAATGCACTGTTCGAGAGAAGCTGGATCCCTTGGGACCAGCAGATAACACAGTGATTATATCTACATCACTGACCTCCCACATGCTGACCACAGTTCAAGTTCTGGACCTGGTGGCATGAAAAACACACCTTGTGCATGTGTGTGTGTGTGTGTGTGTGTGTGTGTGTGTGTGCTCCAAATCCCAGGAGGATGGACAATGCGGGATTGTATAGTGTTGCCATCCCCCCAGGGGTTGATTTCTCACTTTCTCTCTCCCTGTGTCTGTCTCTCTCTCTCTGGTGAGCACACATGCCCTGAGGCAAAAATCTCTAAAAAAAAATAATAAATTAAATAAAGAAGCTGAATCTCACATGATAACTACGGTTTGAATCCTCAGCCTGGTCATGTAAAATATGGTGGTTACATGTGAGACTGTCCAAGATCCAATGGGCTGGATGACGAGGAAGGGGATGGCAGCATGATCAGATTCTGTGAAGGATGCTTCTCTCTCTCTCTATTTCACTTTCATGTGTTCGCTTTTGTGCTCTATCAAGAAAAAGAATAATAAAAAAAAATTGCCTGATTGATTTCAACTTGCTGGTTAGAACCATAAATCTTTGAACATTTGCTTTACTGTTGTATTCTCCAATGCTTTTTTCTGCTTAAGCCATTTTATATGTAAATTTTTGCTTAACATATTCTCCAGTGATTTCTCATTCCCTAGGGCAGCTCATCTATTTCCTAACAGCCTACTAAGAAGGGGTAGAACTACTGAGATGCTGCTTCTTATGATGGCTAAGGCCATTCAGCTAGAAGGCTGGATATTTCAGGTCCCTGGTCCAGGTGCCTCTGAGGAGGAGCAGCATCTCCATTTAACTCAACTTGCTGTTCGAGTGTTCTCATTTTCTCCATATACCACTATGTGGAGGAAAACCTGTTGGAGAGTATTGCTCTTGGGCAGAGGCTGGCATTTTTTATTTTTTCTACAAAGGGCCAGGTAGGAAATATTCAGCCTTGTGAGCCATATGGACTCAATGAACCTGTGCCATGTAGCATGAAACAGCAATAGATGATACTGAACGGACATGGCTGTACTCCAAAACTGTTCACAGAAATAGGTGACAGGAGGGGATTTGGCCTGGGGGCCTTAGTTTGCTGACCTCTACTCCACAGGATGCATTTTCCTCCTCTTGGCACCGTAGTCCCCGTACCCACCAGGGATATGTTCCACCCCTGGTGGGTCCCTAAAACCATGACTGATGTCCATTAGAACATGCGTCTGTTCATGTCTCTGACCCACAAATGTATTACCTTTTTCATCTTAACTCAGTTCCTATCATGCTCTGTGGCTGTAACTTTTGTTGCTTGAAGTGCAAAGGCAAAACTAGCATAGATTTCTCTCTCCTTATTCACCATTTCATGGACAGAAGATTCATTCTTAAATCATAGTAACCAACATGCAACTTTTTCTTTCCTTATTGAGAACTTTCACCTTTTCAGATAAAGAAAGCATTTTCTATCTTTTCTCTGGCATTTCCAAATTGCCAGCATCACTACCCCTGTGCGTAGAGGCCATTATCTAATAAAATAATTTGGGTTATTTGATTCCAAGCACTCTCTCTGATAACCCAGCCGGCTACAAAGTGACTACTTGGCAGGCAGCATATCTGGTGTGAAGGAATGATTCACATCCCAGGTAGCATGGAGCAGGATAGTAAGGGATTTCATTACTCACATTAAAACTTATGAATGACTTATCTCTGAAATTTTCCTTTTTAATTTGTTATAGGGCTTGTGTGCTTGCCAGAGAGAGTAAGAGGGAGAAAAAGTGAGAAAGCATCCCCTTGGAGGAATAACCAAGCTCAATCTCTTCTTTATTCTCTTGTCATGATTTTGAGCACGTGCACACACATGTCCAGCATGTTTTTTGAGATGCTGGGTCCAGGCCTTAACTGTGGAGTCAGCAGGTGGGATCCAGCCACTTTAACCAGCACTCCACCTAGGTGGCTATTTCTGAAATTTTTAATTGAGTGTTTTCAGACTGCTGTTGACTGCAGCTAATCAAAACTGAGAAAAGCAAAACCATAGATGAGTGGAGACTCTTGTACAGTTGATCTCTCCATGGTCTTACCCTTTCTACTTCTTCAGCCTCATCTGTTCTACTGGCTCAACTGCCCTCTCCCATGAGAAGTGAGACCCCTACTCTCCAAGCTGTGTTATATGTCCTGTGTCTGTGATCCCATAACCATGCGTGCATATATTTTCTCACTTCAACAGAATAGCAGGTTGGAAAGTCTGTCTTCTCTGTTCGACCATAAAGTCCTTGTTTGTGGGGATGGTGTCATAGCTGTATCTGTGTCCATTACACATAGCATAGTGCCTGTCACACTGTTCATTATTGACACTTACTGAATGAAGCGAAAAGGATAGACAAGGAAGGGAGGGATGGAGAAAGGGAGAGAAGAAAGAATTCTCTCTTGCTGAACAGCACAAATAAAATTTCTTTGTCTCTAAAGACTCTGGGTGTCAGAGGAAGGTCTTGGTGATAACGGAAGGGGAGTAAGGATGGTAAGAAAAAAAGAAAAAGTAAAAAAGGATTTAGAAAGAAAGTGGGGATAAAGGCACCAAAAAGTCGTCTGATCTCTACAAAGTTCACTGGGTGCCACTGAGCCTGCATTATGTGGGGATTACTTGATGTTATCCCAGATAAACCAGCACCATAAAATATGTGCCTTGAGCAGTGAAATAAAAGGTTACTGTGGCAAAAAGCAATTCAGCAATGCATTTGCAGTCCCTCTGGGGCTTTGGAATTTATGACAAGTAAATGAACCAGAAGTAAATGAATCAAAAGCTAGAATAAGGAATGACTACCAACTACAATTTAGTTAATAATATACCTCAATTATGAAGTCCATCTAGAAACCTTATGAATTAATTTCTTCCTTTTATTTGTCTTTCTCTCTCTCTCTCTTATAAATTATTTCTAGGTTTTCCCAGAGGCATAAATAATTGTATAATATTATTTCCTGTGTAATTTCATTTCATCACAGCGAAGAGCTGAAGTGAAAAACTTTCCCATTTAAAAAAAAAAAGTTCAGGGTTCCTTGACTTAACCTTAAATATATCAACTCTAACTAACATGTCTCTAATCACTAAGCAAACCCCCAAATATTTTTAGAGATGGGTAATATATAATAGAATCGAGAAAATTCAATTTATAAAAGACCCAAAACTAGAACAATATTCTATTCATGTCATGATTTGTAACTTATGAGTGACTTACTTCCACATGTCATTTCATTTTGTCCCTAAGATCTGATCAACGTAAGAGCCTAGTCTGTAGATACAGAGGCTTTCAATCTTTCTATCTTCAAGTAGTCCTTTGTCATGACCTACTTATAGCCAGTGGAGAGACAGACAAAGCAAAAGTTTGCTATCTCTCATCCAAACACAAGCTCCTAGCAGCATGCAAAATCATCATGTGCCTGGGAAAACACATTCTTTTTCTATTGATTTTTTTTCTTCTGTATATTATTAAAGGCTCTATGCATAGTGCTATGGCTTAATACTAAGTAAAAAAAAGTTTTACTTGATAGGAAATTGCTTTTGATATTTGTTTCTCAGGCTAGTATCACTGAATTTTTTTAGGTACTTCAAAGTAATCAGGCCTTTAACATCCAGAAGATAAAATACACTAGCCAGAAGAGACCAATTATTAAAATTAAAGGGTGGTTTAAAAATAAATGAAATATGTATGCTTGTTCTTTACAGGAGTTATCATGCATTGATCAGTTCAGTTCTATAGGGATAAAGCTCCTTCCCTTTGTAAAATGTTTATATTTCTTTCTTCCTTCTTTTCTCTCTCTCTTTCTCTTCTTTCTTTCTTGTTCTTTCTTCTTTCTTTCTTTTTTCTTTTTTTCTCTTTCTTTCTTCTTTTTCTTTCTTTCTGCTTTCCTTCTTTCTTGAGAGAGAAATAGGGATTCCTAAAGGGTCTTGTCATGTTGTGATGCTTCCACCCTAAGTATTCCAGCCCACCAGGATCAGAGCTGTACCGGAAGGTGCACCTAGTGTGCCAAGGTCAACTGAGAACCAAACTCAGGGCTCTCCCATATGGTTCTAGTACTGTGGTATTGAGCAGCAGTGCCCCATGACCTGTATCAACTCAGGCTATGTCTGTAGAGTGTTTGTGGCCTTGTAAGTGAATAGTCATTCCTGGTGTCAATCACAAAGGCAGGAAAAGTTTCTCAGATAAGACATGAAGACTATGAAGGTAAATCTTAAGCCTGTGGGCTTGCCAGAGAGAGACAGAGACAGAGAGAAGGAAAGTGAGAAATCACCAACTGGAAGGCTGCCATGCCATAATCTCTTCTCCTCCATTCTCCTTTCAGGTTTTTGGGCACACATTCACATACCCCTGGCATGATTTTCAAGCCTCTGAGTCTGGGTCTTGAACTGCAGTTGTCCATGTGGGAGTCCAGTGCTTAGCCACCACAGCACCTGCCGGTCCCAATCTCTCTAAGTTTTGCCCTCTTTATTCTAAACAAAAGATTGTATGTGTCTAGCTCTTTGTTCCTAGGAATCTTAGTGGATGTGTTGGTATCTACTCTCTGGATTTGGCCCCAGAAATAGGATCAGTTACATACCACTAGTAAGTACCATGTTAAAGGTATCTATAGTCATATTATTCTAGGAATATTTTTTCTTTTTTATTATGGTTAATATATTGAGAAAATCTTTCCCAGATGTCTCAGGCTTTCACCAACCACAATCTGGAACACAAGGACTGTTCTGGCATGATGCATCTCCTAGATATTTGAAGAGGTGGCATGGTCTCTGAGACCAGTGTGGAGGCAGCAGTGGGAATAATAAGAGCTTTGTCATGGTTGGTGGGAAATAGATGTAGGTGGGTCTCCATAGTTCAGTGATCATCATTCGTGGAAAGATTCTCTTCTGGTTCCAACCTGGGTTCATTATTCAAAGAACTATAGCTGCTTACACCAGGAGAAACTTTCCAAAATTGTAGAATCCCTTCTACAGAATCTAGATAGAACCGAAGCAAATTTGTATGAAACACAGGCAGAAATTGAAACAACATACTACCCTATAACACAGCTTCTAGTCATTCAACTTATGGTAAAAGCAATTCTGATAATATTGAACATGTAACTTGAAGAAGAACAATAGTTTAAACTACATTATTGTCTTTTTTTTTTTTTTGAGAGATTTTCACTATAAGGCGCATGCGCTCGCCAGACAGACAGAGAGAGAGACAGAGACAGAAAGCGAGAAATCATCCCCCAGGGGGGATGGTCATGCCGCAATCCCTTCTCCTCCATTCTTCTCTCAGGATCTTGGGCACCCACGCACACGCGTCCGGCGTGAGTTTTAAGCCACCAGGTCCAGGATGCGAACCGCGGTCGACTATGTGGGAGTCCAGCGACATAGCCATTACGCTAACTGCTGGTTCCCTAAACTACATTATTGTCTTTTAATGCAATGAGATTTTCTTAGCTTGAATTGAGTCCAGTAACATTTATTGTTACTGGAAAACATACCAGTGCACAGTATTTTTTAAGAAATAATCCCTAAATGTGTACTATGTTGATGGAAGCAAGACTGAATGCGTACATAAACATGAAAACTTTATCTCAGTTGTTCTAAATCAGTTTACCCAGGACATTTCTGTCCTTGCTAAAAGGAGAATATTTTTCTGGCTTTCCCTCGTGCTTAACTACACCTTTCCATACCTACAATAAAATTTTTTGTCTTATATTTCTGAAGTGTTGAAAGACTAGTTAAATTATTCATCATCAAGTAGAGCACACATTAAGCTCAGTGTTTGCTAGAATGTGTGTGTGTGTGTGTGTGTGTGTGTGTATGGGTATGTTTGTGTGTGTGTGTGTGTGTTTTATTCTGCTGTCAGTTATGCCCCTAGGAAAATGCTAGATTTGAGTAAAGGATTCATTTGAGGATATTTGTGTAATAAATCTTCCTTGAGTTTGGAGAAAGCAGTATTTCACTGGCCAAGTGAAATGCTCCTTTTATTTAAGCAGCAACATAATGAAAGTAAATGTTTTCAGCATCAGCATTTCCTTTGGCCTAATATATGTTTTAATGTTCTATAAACTTAAAAGATTTTAATGGCCTTATGTTCAGTAAACAAACACATAACCAAATGTGGAGGAAATTTTCCTGCAGTGTTTTTCTTTTTAATGTTTGTTTGATAAGGAAAAAAAAGTAAAATGCCATATTTTGAAGAAAATATTCAAAACCCCTCAAGTCATGCTTGGAATACATGCATGTATTAAAAAATTAATTATTAGGATTTAATAGGTAAACCTTAGCTATTAAACTGCTTACTGTTTGACAAAATTTTTAAAAAATGTTTTGAGTCCTCATAACAGAAGTTCTATGAGTCAGATGCTTTTATTATTATTGCTCCCATTTTACAGATGAAGAAATAGAGGAACAAAAAGTTTCAGTAACTTGCTAAAGTTTCCATTAAGTAGCTAAGGGAGTGTTCAAATTTGGTTACGTGCCAGAACCTGTCATTCTAATCACCAGGATACAGTGTTTTTCTTTTCTTTCTTTTCTTTTTTTTTTTTTTTTGAGTGATGACAAGTGGCTACCCTAAATATGCTACCTCCAGATGTGCCATGTTGACATATCAACTTTATGAGGATATGATGAGCTGAGGACAAGTGAGAAGAAGATACAGAAATAGCTTTTTACCTTCCCTTTATTTGCCTAAGCATAGATTTATAGAGAGCTCTCCATTCCCCTCTCTACCAGGAAGAACAGAAGTCAATCACCAGAGACAATGCTAGACCCCAGTAGCTCAGGAGAATCTATATTAAAGATATTACTAACGAATCCTCATCTTTCATGAGTTTCCCCCATGTATTTGCTTCCCACCTTTTGCTGCCCTAGAAATGTTGTCTTTTCCCCTTGTCCCATTACTTCTGTAAAATTTACCATTTGTTTTTTTCCAACTCAGTTACTATAGGAGCCCAAGTTTTGTTTTTTTGTTTTTCGTTTTTGTTTTTGTTTTTACCATAGGTCATATGAACTGACCTGAAAGAGACAGAGACAGAAAGTGAAATCACCCTCCAGGAGGGATGGCCATGCTATAATCCCTTCTCTCCCTTCTCTTCTATTCTCCCCTTGGAATTTTGGACATGCATATGTGTGCAGCGTGATTTTCAAGTCACCAGGTCCAGGACTCAAACCATGGTCAGCCATGTGGGAATCTAGCACCTTAACCACCACACCACCTGCTGGCCCTATAAACCCCAGTTCTGACCACTCCTTTGAATTATTCATCATGGTGTACTGCCATGTGTATATGCAAGGCACATAAATCTTTGTTTGATTTCCTCTTTTTAATATGCCTTTTGTTGGTTTAGTTTTATAGGCCCCAGCCAATGTCAAAGATGAGTAGAGGAAAAACAAGCAAAGAATGTGGGGACATGTTTAGAGAGAGAACCTGAGATGTGGGGACATGCTCTGAGCAAACACCACCTGTCCTTTTGGGGTTTGGCAGAAACTTGTAACTTGTCCTTTCCTTAACCTTTGCTGCAGACAGAGCAAGGGTGGAAATTGCTAGGGGCACACTAACAGACAAGTCTGATGAACTTCAAGAAACATCTAGACCTCAATTAGCAAAGTCCAATTCCTGCTCTGTATCTGAAAGGTTCTTTAGCCTTCCCTGGGTGTGGTGGTGCGCTCCTTATGAAGTCCTTTAGCTTCTTCCCCACACCTATAGCTAGGTTTCTCTGCATTAGAAAAGAAGATAATGGAATTTTCTCTTGATGGGATTATCACCAAGGGATACACCTGGCCCAGTATGACTAAGCCCTTGTAGATTTGTTAGCTGCTTCTTGTTTGTAACCTGGCAACAAATCTATGAAATGTCATGAAGCATACATGTGTAATGTCTCCTTGTACTATAAATAAAAAAGCCCAGTTTGTCTGGGTGGCTCAAGCAGTGGCTCAAGCTGTGGCTCAGCCACGGCACATGTTGCTTGGGCTACCTAGGCTCAGGCTGCCTGTATCCATTTCTACTCTGTCTCTTTGTCTCATTCTTTCCAATTCCTTGGTCCTCGCAAGATGGAGAGCTTTCTCTTTCTTGTCCTCTTTCTCTTCCTAACCAGCAGCCCTCTGATCATGATTCGGCTAGACCCAAGCCCTGGGGCAGACGCCGACAAAAGAAAAGACAGAGTTTCCTCCCCGCAAGTACCAAGTGCCCGATGCTTTGCTTGCAGTATTTGTGATAGCTGTGCTGGCATGAAAGCTGGTACCTTCCATTATATAGATGAGAACTGTGAGGCTCATGAAAACCACAGAGCTTGCCAGAGCACTCCTGACTTATAAAGAGTAGATCCGAGATGTGAATTCTGTTTTTATGACATTATAAACTTCATTCTTTCCAAGACCACACAAGTTTACTAAATTTAGTGCTACTGAGATGTTTACATTTTTCACAATGCTTCCTAAGATCTAGTTTAGAAGAAATAATGTAAGAGTTAATTCTTGAGTTCCAAAGAAACCTTCTAAGGGACTTTGCACTGCACAGAGGAAATTACTAATTAAATTTAGGCCCAGGTTCCCAGGGTGCTTGTAATTGTGAATTGTAACTCAGAGGCAAGTCCCAAGATTGAGGTTAGTTTGGACTGGTTTTCTGAAAAAAAAAAACCCTTGGGAATGCAAAAGTGTGTATTGAAGCATTAGGCAAGTACCCAGAATAAGAATTTGGGGCTTTTGGAGTCCTATACCAGTTTTTGGAAATCACCTGAAAATGGGTCAGAATCCATAAATGCAACTAGCTAAAACATGTCTAAAAAGATTCAATCAAATTTTTTTTTTTGGGCTTTAGAATGTTGAGTTATAAAGCTTACTAATGCATCCCCATAATTGTAGTCACAGCTGATGTACGAATATGTGTGTTGTGCTAGTGCTAA
This sequence comes from Tupaia belangeri chinensis, assembly GCF_000334495.1. Classification (NCBI taxonomy): domain Eukaryota; kingdom Metazoa; phylum Chordata; class Mammalia; order Scandentia; family Tupaiidae; genus Tupaia; species Tupaia belangeri. The sequence continues at coordinate 2,002,253 of NW_006199342.1, forward strand.
AACACCGTAGAATAATTTCCTCTTCTAGAATAGTTAGAAACACCTTTTAAACTACCCCGAAGAACATAGTGACTGTACAAGCGAATATCAGAGGTTGTTTAATAAAAACAGATAGTTATTCTATTCAGGGATTCATTATTCAGTTATCTACAGTGTCTATCTATAAATGGCTTTAAGTCATAAATACGAGAGAGAAAGAGAGACAATTAATTACAATATCTAGTAGTAATGCTAAGAAGAGCAGAAAAAAAACCCCACACAATTAGATAGCTGAAGTTAAAAAAAAAAAGATGAAACTTCCTATCCCAGCAGGGCACCTCAGTTTATAATGACATTGCCCTTTGAATAGCAGAAAGGGAGTTGGGCCGATAAGACCCGGTCGAATGTTAATAAACCTCTGTAGATGCCAACTTTCTATTTACAACAGTGACTCACCTCTGGTTCCGCAGCATGGCAGAAATCCTCCAACTGGCAGGGTGGGGCTAGCCTTAGGCAAAATTGTGCAGTAGCTGAAGTTAATATTGGGTATTCTCCATCTTGTTCTTTAGTTCTTATATTCCCCTCCTTTCTCTAGGGGGCTATTCTTGGCATCCATTTCCTTATACAGTGAACTATCTAATAAGGTCCCTCACATTGAGCCAAGGGAGATTTTTTTAATGTTATTCACGCATGGAATCTTTTTTTTTTTTTTTGAGAGAGGTTTTTGCTAGAGGGCGTGTATGCTCACTAGAAAGAGACAGAGAGACAGAAAGTGAGAAATCACTCCCCGGGGGGATGGCCACACCGTCATCCCTTCTCCTCCATTCTCTCTTCTCAGGATCTTGGGCACGCATGCACACGTGCCCGGCATGAGTTTAAGCCACCAGGTCCGGGACTCGAACTGGTCAACTACATGGGAGTCCAGCGACATAGCCATTATGCTAACTGCTGATCCCAACCCATGGAATCTTTTTAAAGGTTGAATTTAGAGTGGAGATGAATGTGAAGAGGGGTAGTAAGGGCCACAAAACAGAATTTATTGCAGTATTTGTTTTTCTTTTTTCATGTTTCTTTCTTCTATGAGCGAGAAAGAGAGGGAAAGACAGAGATACGCACCCCTGACAGGATAAGACCTTCCCAAGTTTCAGCCAGACTTGGATCGTGGGCAGGCATGCAGCATGTTCAGGGAAGTTCTGAGATGTGAACCCACAACTCTCCCATGGGGTCAGCTTCACAGAGCGTGACATTACTGTTGTGTCACCATCTGGCCCTTGTAGCCTTTTATTATTATTATTATAACTGGTCATAATTCATTAAGGAGCAAGTGCTATTTTGTGAAGTTATTTTAATTATAGTGTGTGTGCACATGTGTGTGTATGTAATAAGTGGCAATAAGAACTGTGTCCCAAACTGCAGATTACAGTAAAGAATACTTGCAGTCCAGTGGTAGTGCGGTTAATAATCTAGATTTGTTAGTAAGTATGTGATAGCTCAAAACCTGACTGTGCCACTAAGTAGTTTCTTGACTGAAGGCAAGTTTTGATAGCCCACTGTGACTTCATTTCCTAATCTTAAGTAGATATAATAAGAAGGCTCAACTTAGTCTGTTTGGGTTGCTCTAACAAAAATACCATAATGTGGAAAATTTATAAACAACAGACACTTAGTTCTCTCAGTTTTGGAGGGTGGGAAATCCAAGATCCAGGTGTCTGCCGATTCACTGTCTGATGAGGGCCTGCTTCCTAAATCCCAGACAGCCATCTTTTCCCTCTGCCCTCTCATGGCAGAAGGGGCTCCCAAGATTTCTAGTCTGGGATTTTTTTTTTTTTTTTTAATGAGGGAACTAACCTCCATCATGAGGGTTCCACCTTCATATCCTACTCACACCCCTAAGACCTAAGACTCCACTTCCAAACACCCCGTTACATTGGGTTTTAAGTTTCAACATAGGAGGTTTTTGGGGGGAGAGGGGTCACAAATATTCAGCCTCTAGCAAGGTGTTTCTCATGGACTTATTGTAAGATATATAACAAATGCAAAGCCCTGAGAATAGTGCCTGGTGTCATGTAAATGCTCTTCTGGTGATGTTAGCTATTATGATTGCCCTTAGCACTGCTATTGCTGTCACTTGGGTAGGCTGGCTAACTTTCTACCCACAGTCTTCATGGAAGAGACTGAGAACGTGTGCCCCGAGACCAGCAAGATGTATGCTGTCCTTCCAGGGACGTGCTTTCATAGTCCAGCTATCTTTAGCCTGATTTCTCACAGGAGAGAGGACAGGGATTTGCTCATCAGTGAATACTGGCATTACTGAGCAAGTACTTCCAGTCCCTTATGCCAGGAGCTGTTCTAGGTGCTGATGAAATGGCAGTGAGCAAAATGGCTGGCTGAAATTCCTGCTCACAGTAATTTTTAAATAGGAGAAAGAAAAACAAACAAGTGTGTTTTAAATCTGATAGATAGCGGTAATGCATGCCAAAAATGAGACATGGTAAGGAGATGGGATAAGGGGCTGTTTTCATTGGGATGGGCATCCGAGGCCACTCTGATAAGGTGATGTTTGAACAGGGAACTGATTGCAGGTATCTGCATGGGAGAAGAGTTGTCATGGCAAAGGTAGCTCAGGCACTAAGGTGAGTGGGTGTGTGCTGTTTCAGGAGCATCATGGAGACCAGTGTGGACAAAGTGCACTGAGTAAAGGACAGAGTTATAGAGAGAGGTCAGAGGGCTCAGGAGAGGGCATCAAATCAGGGAAGTCCTCAGAGGCCAGGATAAGGATGTTGGATTTTATTCTAGAAGAGACAAAGTCTTTGGAGGGCTTAGACTGGAGCATATAGATTGAAGTGTTTAGATTGAAGCTTGGTTTGACTGTTAGAATTTAATTCTGAAAGACTTATTTACTGTCAGTGGGCATGTATGCTCATCAGAGAAAGAAAGGAAGTAAGTATAAGCACCCCACAATGGAGCATGGTCATGACTCCAGGTCCAAGATTCAAACCAAGATTGGCCACATGGGAGCTGGTCACATGGCTGCCTTAGAAGTTACTGTTTTTAAAGGAGCATTCTAGTTGCTGGAGAAGACTATAACAGAGCAGGGTCGGAGGCAGGGAGACCGGGTAGGAGGCAAATATCCAGAGGAAACTGAAAGTGCCCAGAAATATGGCGGTGACGCTAGAAGTAGTGAGAAGTGGTGGGCCCTGAAGGTTCATTGAAGGGGAAGTCAAGGAATTAGCTGGAGGTGTAGAGGAAGAAAAATGAAAGAGAATCTAAAACAAAACTGGAAATGGTCTCAGTGCTCTCTGTCTCTCTCTTTCTGTCTTTCCCTTTTATTTCTTTTTGTGCTCAGCTTCTTTCTCTCAGAATAGCTTTTCCATGCAGTGGCGAACATGCCTGTGGGCATTTCTGCACCCAGGTTCCTCCATGGACCTGGAGAAGAGAAGGATTTGTGGTTCTGACTGGGTCCAGGGTATTTTAAAGGAGAGTCGTTCTGTCACCACAAAGCCATTACCCATCACCCTCAGTGAGGGAATCTGAGGACTTCTCTCTGCAGCCCCACTTTGGCCCCCAAGTGCGAAGACAACCAGTTTAGAGGGTACTGACCTTCGCAGAACACGGTGAATGTGGAGGAATTTCCGATATTTATATAGAACAAGAAATCAAAGGTTAGGCAGAGCTGGCACCAGCCTTTTCCTGACAGTGCTGCAAACAATCCAGGCCAGGAAAGAAATAGACTTTTGCACTGAGGAGGACATGGCAACCTGCAAGTGAGGCCTAGCAACTTAAACCAAGTCCTCTGAGATTAGTAAGGCCCCTTTTTGTTTTCAAGATCCTTTCACAGTTTACTTGATGTCCCCAAATAGTCCCTGAAAACAAGTAGGGCAGAAAACTAGCTGCTGTTCTCTTTCTCATCCCTCCCCAGCTCCAAATGTCTGGAGTGAAGGAAAAGAAGATCAAGAAAGGGTAAGTTATCTAAGCCATAACGCTACTAGGTGACAGTCTCTGGTTTGGACTCTAATCTTCTCACCTGGAGACAATGCACCTCTTCAATGTACAGAAAAATATATTTGATCATTTATATGGTCTTGATAATAAAATGCTAACGATTCAGTGGCTTTTCTTAAGAGGTTTACCAGAGTGTGTTCTTTGTTAAAGAAACCTAAAATACCAAGCACAAAGAAAGAAAGGAAGAAAAAGAAATCAGATCATTCTCAGGCGGAACGACACAAATTGCTGCAAAAAATATCAGGGGAGACTATTTTAAAATACTTTGGACAAACACATCTGTACACAATGCAGTGAGGTGGCAGATTACTCAAAGAACAAAAGATTCTGTGAAAACCTAAACCAAAACAGACCAAACCCAACTAAAAAACAACCACTCCAACACAAAAATCCTGTAAAGAAGGAAATGGGTGAGAGAAGTGGTTGTCGTATTTGATCTGGAAGCCCTCTCAGTAGAGTTGGTGCCCACTGCATCTCCTTTGGCCATCCAGGACAATGATCTGACCTTGCAAGACAAGTCAGTCCTGCAAACCAAATTTTTCATGATGAGCGTTTGTGAAAATTCTCATTCGATTTTGCTTTAGGCACTTTCTGAACTGACAGTAATAATAGACACAGCTTCCTAAGCTTTGTTTTTGTAAAGTCTAGACACAATATACGTACTTTTTTATATACCACGTGCAATTAATCTTTCTGGTACAAATGCCTGTGCAGCCCACAGATTCTCATAAGGAAACTCTGAAAGCTGTTATTGTGAATGATTTTTTTAAGCCATCATATTTCATATCAGCTCAGCATTTGTTTTTAAATTCACTCACACCCACCCTCCTTCTTGCTTACCTGCCTTAATTTCACTAGCCATCGGATACCTGCCTGCTCTCTATGAGGCCCCAGGCTATTTTGGACAGGATCTCTACCCTGTGAAGCTCATAGTCTAATTAATAAAATGTGATATTAGGGGTGGGGTGGATTCTGTGGTCAATGCTATTCGAGTGGTCATTAAAATAAAAGATTTGCCTTGAGATTGCATTTTGAAAAAACGGACTATTTTGTAAAGTCAGCCAGTCAGCCCACCCCTGAAGTTTCACCTTCTCCCTTTCATTTTCTTCATTTCCTCTTCAATTATATAAACAATTAGCTCGAGGTAGAGATTTGTCCACTGCAATTCATTCTGAAGACTTTGTTCTGATCTTTCATGGACTGCAGACTAAGTTTATCATTCAGGTATAGAGAGCTTGGATGAAGGGTTTACACTTTCATGTTTATTTCTGAATGGGGTGATCATTTTTCCCAAAGATTTATTTTACAAGAACAAATAATCCCTTTACTTATATCTTGTTTCCTTTGCTTTCCCAAGGCTTTCAGACTGATTTTCCAATCTCATTAGTTGTCATATGAGTCATTAAACAATATCCAGTGTTTGGAAACGTTTCAAAAAAATAATAGAAAAGATGGAGTGGGAGTTGTAGGGAGACTTTTGAATCGTACTCATTATGACTGAGGAAGTAGGGAAGAAACCTTAGAGGATGGTATTCTATGGGTCTCTCCTAATTAGTGGCTGTCTAACTTGTTGACTCCTCTTTTGTTTTAAAAGAGCAATATTCTATTACTCTGACATCTATGTTGACTTTGAAGAAGCCACATCATTTTTTGGACTTGTGTAAATTAGCTCTGAACCCAAAAACCACACTGCGATTTGTTCTTCTTATGATGTGACGGGTGAATAAGTGGGTACCAAGATGGTATTTTTTAACTTTATCGTGACTAAGCTACCAGTGAACATTGTGATCTTACCTACATAATTTCAGGAGGTAAAAGAAAGAAGCCACAAGCTTCATATTTGTGATAAAGGATTGGTCCTTTTGTCTTAAAAAGAAGTAAATTGCTTTGATATGCTATCACCACTAGAAAAGATGACCATTGAGGTGACCACTTCATTGAAATGGTGTTTATCATGAGGATGATTGCTTGTTTCACATTTGCAACATGAACGCGAGCGGTGTAGTAACACATCCTTGACATTATTTATGACTGTGATAGGTTAATGTTATGACTCTGTGACCCCATTTGCCCATGTTGCAATCATGCCACGGGACAGGATAGGATTTGTCTTTCTGATATATTGGCTCACTTGACACATTCAAGTGACCTATCAATTTCAGCCTTATTAGATACACACAGAGCTTTCCTTGCACACTCAGTTCCACTTAAAACTCTTTCTGCCATTGTTCCTTTCCTTCCCCCAGTAACAATTTATCTTGACCTTCTCTATAAACACTGTTGTGTAGCCTTGCTCCAACTGTTAACTCTAAGGAACACTGGTGTCAATGGAAAATGTCTTGGGATGTAAAAAAAAATTGAGGAGGCATTCTGCAAGTCAGTCCAGTAAAATGCCTTCCATGTGAGAGAAATTAATTCACATTTACTGCCAAAATACAGCTGCCTATCTTTTCTTATCCGACGTATAACTGGGAAGAAGATACCTGTAATGTTTTACCTATAACGACATAAGTGAGGTCTGAGTTACCTGGGCAGTGGCTTCATCTTCTCATAGGATGATCATCATCCAAAAAACTGCTAAACACATTTCTTTTTTACTGGTGGACCCACCAACATTTAGGCATGGCTTTAAGGAACATTGGGAAAGCTTTTTTCCTCAGAACTGTAGACTCTCAAATACACATCAAGATTCATATTGAGGCTGCAGCATAGAAAGCCCAGGTGGAATATCTGTCAGCAGTTGGCAACAACATCTATTAGGATGCCAGACATAGCTATTTTTCCCTTGATAATTCTCTACTGTCATTGGTGACTGTGTCAATCTTGCAAGGTTACATGGAACTATATTTCCGAGAAGCACTGGGAGGCACTTGTTTCAGATCCCTTTGGATCTGCATTGTATAGCTTCTATTTTGTATTCTATAATATGACAAATTTCTCAAAATATTTTGAAGCAGAAGTTTGTTTAACCTGTGTTTACCAACAGGGAGGGAATGCTAATTTGAAAAATTGAGTGATAAGGCAGGTTTTAGGTATATTCAGGTATACTATGTAGAATGCTTCTGGGGGAAAATATTTAACACAATTTTTTCTATGTTAGGAAATCAACTAAAGAGTATAGAGACATTCGGCAAGGTCTGAGAAACAGCCTGGCAGAGAAAGAAATATAATGATGCATGAATATTTAAATAAATACGTTACTGACAAGTTAGGCTTTTTAGTCAAAAATAAATAAAATTAGGGTCTTCTTTGCCTTTTTTTATTCTACCCTTTGCCAAATTCAGGAAGAAAAAAAGAACTTTCACTATCTATTTTTAAAAGATGTTCCTCTAACAGTCTATTTTGAAAAAATGTCAAACCTACAGAAAATTATCCAACATAGTACAATCAACACCCATATGTCATTTATTTAGAGTCATCGATTGTTAACACTTTTCCACATTGGCTTTCTCTTTTTTCCTCAGATGATATGGATAATCTGTCCAATTTTTAAAAAAACTTTATATATTTATTTCTCCATGAGTAAGAGAGACAAAAAGAGAGAGAGAGAGCACTCTCCCAATGGAGTTTTGATGCCACAACCCATTCCCAGTCTCAGTCAGCCCAAGTGATAATCCTTTTCAATATTAAATGCAGACCGATATGCATCTTTAGTCCATATATTAACAAATAATTTGTAAGGACAACGACTTTTACAGTACAGTTATAATTTGTTAAATTTATCATTGATTAGATATTATTATCTAATTAACATTTATATATCCAGCTAATAGTTTTTAAATATAATTTTCTTTAAAATTCAAGATCTAATTAAGGATCCCACAACATATTCAGTTGTCATGTTTAATACACTATCTAAGGCATGAGAAGGAAACCAGATCCTTTGGAGCACTTCTATCAGATGGTATTTTTTTTACAGTCCCCTGCCCCAACCAGGTGTATGAGATATCCAATAGCCCTTTTGAAATTAGATGGTCTTTTTTTTTTTTCTGAGCTGTAGGAATGCTAATATATTTTAGATACAGAAGCAGAACCTACATCCTTCCAAACTGAAAACGTCTACTGAGTGTGCTCACTTTCCATGTGAGCAGGGACCGTCAGTGCTTCTTGCTCTGTCTAGACCTTTCTGATGTCTATCAATCTCATTGTCAGCTTAATTCTACCATTAAAAGCAAGGTGACCCAACCATGGTGGCACAAATGTGAAGGCAGCACTAAACAGTGGCTGCTGAGGCCACAAAGGAGGCCTAAGTTTGGTTCTCAGTTCAACTTGAGCAGCTCCAGTGCAGTGTGCATGTGGTCTTAGGCAACTCAAAGGCTGGAGTGGGAGGACTGCTAATAGTGAGACCTTCCCCCAAATACCTTTCTCTGTCTCTCTTTCTCTCTCTGATATACATATGATGAAATTGGAATCTTGAGCTCTACCTCAAAAAGTGCAAAACTAATTTTCAAGAAGCTTGAAGACCAAAATGTGAGAAACAAAACAATAATTAAAAAAAAAAATTGCCACAGGGCATGTGCTCATAGGAGAGAGGGAGAAAGTACCTCTCATGGGGATGGTCACTTCACATTTTGTTCTCCATCTTTCCTTTTTACAGAACTTGGGACACATATTCACATGCATCGGCATGTTTCTCAAGCCACCAGGTCTGGGACTCAAACTGTGCAGTTTGCCAAGGAGGACCCAGCTGCTTTGACTACCACAACACAGGCTGGTCCAAGCAATTACATTTTTAGAAAGTAACCATAGAATAGTATCTTCTCTATTTTGCGATAAGCAATGTTTTCTTACACAAGAAACACTGCTGATAAAAAGATTGACAGATAGAATGCTATTAAAATCAAGGCCATCTGCTTGTCAAACAATACAGTTTAAAAAATTTAAAAAGTGGAATGGCAAATCATAGAATGGGAGAAGTTATTTGTGATATATACACCCTAAAATGCTTTTGTGGCTAAAATATACAAGAATTCTTATGGGTCAGTTATAAAAAATGTAGACAACCTAATTTCAAAAGGGCTACTGGAACTCTCATACAACTAGTGGGGGTGTATATTGTTATAATTTAGAAAATTGGTACTCTCTATTAACACTGTATATACCTATTACCTGTGACTCATTAATTGTACTTCTGTCTACTTTATGCTCTACAAGACTAGAATCCATGAGTAAACATGTTCAGAACAGCATTAGTTATATTAACCAATAATTAGACACAACCTCATTTTCATTAACATAGGGTAGATTAGTAAGAGGTGAAATACCCATGTAAGGCAATACTCCATGGCAATGATAATAAATTACTATTAAACAAACAACATTTGGATCTTACAAATATAACATCACCAAAAGAAGTCAGATGGCAAAAAGTGTACACTATATAATTCCAATTAAGTACAGAGCAAAAAACAGGCAAAACTAATCTGTGGAATAGAAGTCAGAATAGTGGTTTCCTGGACCAGCAGGTGGCATGGAAGTTAAGGTGACTGGATCTCACATGGTCAATTGCATCTTTCAAGTCCAGAACTGGCAGCTTGAAAAGTATAAGCCATGTGTGTGTGTGCATGCCCAAAAATCCCAAGAACAGATTTTGTGGTGGAGAAGGGATTAGACATAGCCGTTCCTCTTGGGGGATGATTTCTCACATTTTCCTTTCTCAGAGAGTGGTCAGAATGAGAGTGTACTCAGAGAGTGCATGTACCCTATAACAAACAAACACAAACAACTAATAATAAAAATAAAACAATAGTAATAATACAGTAACAATAAATAAAAGAATGGTTTCCTTTGGAGGAGGGAATATTTGGGATGGATGGTAAGGGTGGCTGTTGAATGCTTGTAATTCTTCTTTATGGATCTAAGCCATGCTGACTTAAGAATATTTACTTAGTAAAACTTCACTGAGGTAATACAACTTTGATCTGTGCTTATTTTCTTTATGAATGCTAAATTTAAAATTTTTAAATTTATTTTCTTCATGAGAGAGAGAGAGAGACAGGCACCTTTGGCAGAGTCCCCACACTGTAATCCTGCCCTTAGCCTGCAGACTGCCAGGATCCTGGGTATAGTGCCTAAGGTAATACATGCAGCAAATTAAGAAAGCAGTTTAAAAACATGAGATTTCTAGTATATTTTTCTAATTTTGTTTGTTCTTTTGATTAGATGAAATTCTTTGAACAATCTGCTATTATACGGACTGTTTTTCTCTTGCAGATTAAGAGTTAATGTTGTAAACTGTGCTTGTGGATACCTTTATACTGCCTTAGAACTCTGGTTAGGATCTTTATTATAATGTTTAAAAGAGATGATGATGGGACATCTTTGTCTCATTTTTGACCACTCAGGTAGAAAGATTTCAATATTTTATCATTAACCATGATATTTGATAAGAATATTTGTAGATGCCCACTTTGGAATAAGAAAGTTCTCTTTTATTTCTTGTCTACTGGTAGTTAATTTATTTAAAAAAAAAAAAATCACAGGCTTGTTCTGCAGTCCAGGGTTAAGGGAAACAGACTGACAGATTCCATATAGCTGGGTGCCTGGTTTGAATTCCACTCTGGTGGCTTGAAAAACACACTGGTTGGTCTAGCAGGTGACGTGATAGCTAAGGTGCTGGATCCCACAAGGCTGACTGCACAGTTCAAGTCCCAGAGCTAGATGCTTGAAAAACGTGCCAGGCATGTGTGCACATATGCCCAAAGTCTCAGGAAGGAAGTGGAGAAGGGATTGTGGCATGGGCATCTCTCTCAGGGAGTGATTTCTCACTTTCCTTCTCTTTCTGTTGAGTGCATGTGCCCTAGGGTAAAAATCTAAAATAAACAAAAAGAAAAAGAAAAACACACTGGGCATGTGTGTGTGCATGCTCAACTCAACAGGACGAAGAAATGGAGGCGAAGGGGTTGAGGTGTGATCGTGGGCCATTGGAGAGTACTTTCTCCCGCTCACTCTTCCTCTGCCTGTTCTCTCTGTCTCTCTCTCCAGCAAACATACACACATCTTCTGGCAATTTAAAAAATGTATATATGATCAGTGTTAAATCTAATCCCTTTCCTGAAAGTGTTAGACAATTATGTAATTTTTCTACTTTATTCAGATGCATTAACATCGAATTAATTGATTTTTTTAAATGTGGAAGCAATGTTGCATTCTTAGAATAATATGAATTTGGTTGCGATACATATTTCCTATGTTACTGTGTTCCGTTTGTTCATTTTCTGCTGAGAAATTTTGTATCTATATTCATGAGAAGGACTAGCTTTTAATTTTTATTTCTTGTAATGTTCTTACCAGGTTATTGTATCAAGGTTATGCTGCCCTCATAAAATTAGCCTAGAAGTATTTTCTCTTTTGTTCTACTCTGTTAGAGTTACTTCTGTAACATAGTGTTATTTCTTCCTTAAATGTGATAAATAATTTACTAGTGATGCCATCAGAGCCTGGAATTTTCTTTACTAGGAGGCTTTAAGCTTTGAATTTTATGTTTATTATATACCCATACTTATTTGCAAGTATATAGAGGTTTATATTCCAAGTGTCAGTTTTCATATTTGTATTGTTTAAGAATATTTTTCTAAATACCCAAATGGACTGCCATAATAATCATAGTATAATCTTACTATATTTTTGATACTTACAAGTTGTAATTATCCACTTTTATTAGTAGCATTTACAATTTATTCCTACTCTTTAGTTGTGTTTTTAGTTTATCCTACACAGTTTTATCCATTTTATTATTCTTTTCAAGGATGAATTTCAGGTTTTGTTCTATTTTATTCCATTATATATTTGTTTCCATTTCAATTATTTTTATCTCTCTTTACTATTTTCTTCTACTTCCCTCAAATTTAATTTCTCAAGATGAATATTCATAATTTTCATCTTTTCTAATATTGCATTTAAGATAATAAATTTTCCTCTTACTATGGAGTTAGCTGCATCACACGACCTATCTTATATCATGTTTTTCATTATCATTTGGTTAAAATATTATCTAATTTCCATTCTTGCCATCTTCAGCTCAAGAATATGCAATGAGGACCCCAGATGATGTAATGTTTACGTTCCTGGACTCCCACGTACTCTACTGCGGTTCAAGTTCCAGACCTGGTAGCTTAAAACTCACTCCAGGTGCATGTGCGTATGGGCCCAAAATCCCAAGAGGAGACTGGACAAGGGATTTTGGCATGATCATACCTCGCTGAGAGGTGATTTATTGCTTCCTATCTTTCTGTCTCTCTGGCTAATGCACACACTCTATAGCAAAAATCTCTCTCTCTAAAAAAAAAAAGGAATTTGCAAATGTCTTGAGGAAAAATGTTATACTGAATATCAAGCTCACTTCCTTGAGGTTTTTTTTGTTTTTGTTTTTGTTTTTTTTAAGCTTAGGGTCTTTCAAACCTTGAATGCTTTTGTATCCCTGATCTTCTATCTACCAAAAGCTTAAACCAGCAGTCTCTGGTTTCTGCTAAGCCTCTGATTACTGCAAACATATGGGTCAGCAAATACCTAGAAAAAAAAAATGGAGCAGAAAATCAGCAATTCAATTACACCTCCCTTCTTGCCAGAATCTTTCACTCTCAAGTCTTGGCTTCTTTAGTTGCTCTGTCTTTTTTTCTTAAACAGCTAGTTTTAAAGTATTTCATTTTATTTTTATAGAAGTTTTCTGTGGAAAAGCTGATCTGAATCAGATATTCCATCACAGCAGAAGCATAAATCACCCCATCAAGTAACTCGTGAGCAGAAGAATATCTTAGAAATTGAATAGAAGTTTCATAACTGGCCAAAAGCAGAGCACTGTGATTTATAATTCTCAATTCCTTATCAAGAAAAAAGATGCATGAGATCTTGGCTCTAGGGTCACACATGACAGATAAGACTACTCAGTTCCACCATAATCTCAGCTTTAGGGGCACCTATTTTCTAAATGCCCCCATAAAGTTTTGAATTTGAGGAAAAATAGATTTTCCAACTCTACTGCCAAACTGTCGACCTTCAGATTTCTTATGAAATCTTTGACATATACTGGGAATTGTACTAAGACTGGATAAAACGAGGAAAAGCACAGGTTTTTTCACATGTGGTTCACAGTCCAGTATGAGAAAGAGAATTGTGAACCTATGCCAAGATAATGGCCTTTTTAGGGTACAGACACCTGCAATGGGAGCACTGCTCAAGGGCATTAGGGTGGCTTGGGAGACAGGGTGGCTTCTCTAGCAAGGTTGAAATCAGATTTCCAAGCAAATAAGGAGAAGGGAATTCCAGGAAGAAGTTTGATTTGAAATCCAGAGAAGAGAGTGGTCATCCTTTCAAACCTAGAATCCAGGCTCTGTATCTTTAGCAGAACTGCTGGCCAGAATCAGCAGAGGAGCTGATGTATTCCACTTTCTAAAACTGAACTTGGAGCTACTTGGAACTAAATTAGAATCACATAGTTAATTGGTGTAAGAATACCAGTGTAGAATGAATTTTGCCTTCCCTGATTGTGGGTAGTTATTCTCTAAGACTGTTTATAGGTCAAGTTGGGCCCTTGTCTCTCTTATCATTTCAGGTACATTCCAAACAGATTTCTGGTTTGACGTGTCTTGATTAGATACTGTAGAGCAGTGTACGCACATGTTGGCAAGATGTGTTAATTCTAATAGGCTGGGGTAGCACCAAATAGCACTTTTGAGTGGTTGTTTAGACAATTCCATTCCATTCAATCAAAAGTTATGTGCCAGGCACTGAGCTATGTGCTAGGGGTGTAATGATTTGTGAGAAATGGTTGTGTCTGCTCAGGGTGCCGCTGCGTGACACAGGATCCATATCGGAAGGCATATTATGCTGCTCACCATTTCGGATTCTTTTCTCTTTCCAGGCACATACAGAACTGTATCCTGCTACACTACTGAACTTAGGCATGGCTATATGACTTGTTTTTGACAATGCAGGGTGAGTTTATTTCTCGCTTCTACATGGAAACATCTAAGAACCTCTGCATGAGCCCTTAAATTTCTTCCCTTGCTGAACCAAGAGATGAGGACATATGTTCAAGATAGTTGAGCTACTGGTAGCAAATTTTCTTTCAGTCATGGACCACTCTGTCATCACAGAGAACAATTGCCCAGATAAGTGACATCATACCTCAGTAGAATTTGTATAAGTAAGAAATAATTTCCTGTTGTGTTAAGGTCATAAGAGTTTGGAGTTGTTTGTTACCATACTGCAATGTACCCTGCCTTAAATGATAATGCATAGTAGCTCCTCTAGGAAGATTTACTTGCTAAGTTCTCTGGATTCCCATAGCGTTTTGTTAAACATGCATTTTAGTGAATATCACATTATAATTGAATTCTTTACACATCTGTTTCCCTCAGTAACCTATGACTTTTTCAATGATAAGGACTATGTCTTATTCATCTCCATATCCCAAACTGAGCAGTTTCTGGATCATGGAAGCTCAATACATATTTATTGAGACTGAGGTTCTAACCCTGACTCTGTTGAGCACTTTATTTAATATCTATGGGCTTTCAGCTACCTCTTGTAAAACCATAGATGAGAATGACCAGTCTGTCCCCTCAAGGTCAAGGGAGTTTATAAGAATAGGAGTACTTTGAAAAGTAAAAGAATAGAAAACAGTGAATTGTTATCATTATGAACTAGGGCAAAGGCTGTTTGGGAGAGCGGCGGAACTGAAGGTTGTCCGCAGACCCTATGGAATGAATGCTTTTACACTCCTTATTATGTGCTGTTCTCAAAGATGTTTCTTTCTTGTCAGGTAATACTTTTTAGATAGAGGAAAGAAGAGGTAGCAAATTTCCATTCTCTAGAATGCTTTGACTAAATTCTTATCCTTTGTTCCCCGCATTGTGCCTATAGGAATTGGATGCAGCCCATTATACGGATGCTACAAAAGCCCTGTCTCTTTCTCCCTAGTGCTCAGTGCTCCTCTGCAAACAGACGGCTTCTTTCTGCCAGCTCCTCTAACTTTCTGCTTTCTGCTACTCTGGCTGTAGAAATATGCTTAGTCTGTATGCAGTTCAGGTCCAAACGTTTTTGATGCTAATATCGCAACAGCAGCCCTCGGCAAATGACGGAATGGATGTTGGTGGATAAATACCTTAACTTCATCATCTTTTGGGAGAATTCTGATCTGAGGCATGATTTACAATGACATAGAGGCATTCTGAAAGACAGAGCCCTAGATGCCCATATGGTACCTGCTCACTATATTGGTTTCCTTTCCATCCCATTTCCCCCCCCCCACATTCCTTTGCCAGTACTTCTTACAATCACCCTACAGATAAACTATCTACACTCAAATCCTTGTCTTTGGCTCTATTCCTGGAGAACTTAACATAAAATAACCTACCCCCTGTAAGTATTTTCTTCTGTTTTTGTTGGTTTTATTTTGTTGGTTTATTTATTATAGGGAGTGCACACTCACCAGAGAGAGAAAGTCTTTTTTTTTTTTAAATTAACTTTCTTCCTTTTCATTTGAATGTGCTAGAGGGCACATGTGCTCACCAGACAGAGACAGGCAGACATAAAGAGAGGGAGAAAACACCTCACAATAGGGCATGATCATACTTCAATCCCTTTCCCTCCATTTCTCCATCCTTTTAGGATTTGGGGGCTCACACGCACATGCAACAGGGAGTGTATTTTGAGCTGTCAGGTCTGGAAGAGCAAACTGAGTAGTTAGCCATGTGGGACTCAGTTCTCTTACCCAGCACGAATTGGGCTGGCCCTCTTCCAAGTATTCATTATGTTTTAATATAAAATATATTAATGACTATAAATGTATTTAATAGTTATAAACTGAATGAGACACAAAATAAATGAAATAAGCATATAGTTAAAATATCAAGTGCACAATAAGCAAATACACAACATGAAATTAGAAGTTATTCCTGCACAAGTGGATATGCTTGAGATTCACAAAGGTTCTTTTCTGCAATGTGATTTTATTAGAAGTACCAATGTGTAGCACACCTCACTTCAAGTTCTGTGCATCATAGGACAGACTTTTTTTGCAGGAGCATCCTGCTCCCAGTGAGGCTATTGGGTTGCTAGGGAAATCCCTGGGAGGTTGCGGGATGGTGGGAGCCCAGGTTCAGCTCACCCAGACAATGCAGATCCCTCAGACATAAGCATGAGCTTTATCACAAATGGCACAGACACCTTCCTCCTCAGCACTGAAGTCTCAATCTGTCTCTTTTGTAGATTTTTGTTTTCAGTCACTGGGGAAGCCAAGTAGAGGACCAACCCATTGTTTTTTTCCTTCCTCCTTTTTTGAAATGGCTGATTAAAGTGAAGAGAGACTGTCTTTTATGAGCGTTCTGACAGCTACGGCAGAATTGTTTTTCAAACCTTATTACGTTTTCATTTCTAGCTTCTTCCCCAATATTGTTTTCTACATTTCAGGGAATAAATTAGATACAAATTTCAATGCGGCTTAAGTATGTGCTGTGGATGTCAGAGCTAACGCTTGCCTCCTTACCATACCGGAGGCCTCAGAGAAATGAGACACCACAGAAATAATTTAACCCCAGAATTGTGTCAAGGAGAGGAAAATACCATTGAGAGTATATTAGACATTCCAAAAACCGTGCTCATTTTAGCAAATGGGATCAATTCTTTTTCCTACACGATATCTCTGAGGTTACAATAAAGTCTAATTGTTAATGACAAAGAAGCTTGGAGAGGTAGGTTAATAGGGAAAATAAATACAAATTTGAGCTGAGCCTGTGTGTGTGTGTGTGTGTGTGTGTGTGTCCTGGCTATTTTGGACATTTTCCTGTCAGCACTGATGGCAGAGAGTAACGCCCATCAAATGCTGAACAGTTGAAGTGATTGCATCACCTGCCGTGCCACAGTGCAAGCATTGGGGGTGACAGTGCCCTTGCTGTGTAAAATCACCATTGACAGCCTTTCAGAAACCCCAGCTAAATTTCAAAATGGGTTTGGGAGCAATATCAGCTTATGCCAAGGTAATTTAATAATTGGTGAAGAAAACTAGAAGGGAACCTGTTTTGGAAATATGACATTTTCCAATGATAGGGTTGATTTTCTCAAATCATCCGCATCCTGGGATTCTTTCTCATTTGTGAATGATTTCTTTTATTGGATGATAATTAATACAATCCTAGTCCTCTAACACAATCAGTATAGTCCTAGCAAATTGTTCAGCCGGGCTCTTACCTTTC
>NW_006199342.1:2019457-2042819 GCF_000334495.1 Tupaia belangeri chinensis
TCATATGTTTGTTCAGTCATCCTATAAGTATTATTGAAGACTCGCGGTGCTCAGAAGTACTATTTAAAGTGTACCTAGATGGGGAATAAAGTCATCAAGGACATGGACTATGTCACACGTGAGGGTTTGATAAACGATGGACTAAACAAACCAGCCCAGCAAGACCTGTTACATTAGACACATAGCTTATGTTCTCCCTCCCTCGTATTCTTTCTGTCTCAAGATCCTAAGAGTTCAAGAAAAATATATAAGTAGCAAAGTTATAAGTTAAAAAAAAATCACCACAATTTCTGGGTGTTAAGAGACCAGAGGGGCTAAGACTCATTCAACCAATGACTTTCAGTTTGACCTTCAGCAAATAAATTCACCTCTCTCCACCTCAATTTTCTATGAAACCAGAGACTTTCCCCATTAGTTTTACTACTTCAGTCCTCAGCTCCTAGAATAGAGTCTAGCACTGGCAGAGCTTAATAAATATCTATTGAAAGAGTGAAAAAAATCATTTAGTCTCAAATGGCTAGGGTCTGGGCTAAGCCACAAATGAACTGCAAAAACTTACCGACTACCTCTGCCCTCTGGTCTACACTAGTAACAGCTCGGTGACTTCCCTGCCCCTTTACTTTAGGTTAAATAGAAAGCTGGGCATCCCATCACTCTGATGGTGAGGACTGGTGAACCCAAAGAAAACAAAGGGCATGGGAAAAATGTATTGCAACTTCTAGCACTGAACTATCAGTGGCATAGATGCTGAGTATCGGAAGGGTAGAACTGGGTGAGGGTGGGGAGAAGGAAACCTACAAATATGAGTTCAGGTCAGTCTAGCTGCTTGTCAGGGGTCATAGAAGGAAAAGCAGTCAATCAAAAGATTTCATGATATCTTTTTTGATTATTTTGGGCAAGCTTAAGTGTTCATTGCTCTGTGATTCCATCACCTTCTGTATGTATGTCTTTTACTGTCAACAATGCAGTTCATTATCAGCATTTATGTGCATCTCTCTCTCAAGGTTATGTGTTTGTTCACAGGGACCATAATACTTAGCACACAGTAGGTGTTAAATACGTTTGTTTGATATATACTCTGTCTTTCTTGGGCGTAAACATGCACAGATGCCATGTTACTGCCTCCCTTTGTGAACATTTTAAATGTTTACTTTGGGACCAACTGGGGGACGCTGGTTAAGGTGCTGGAATCCCACATGGCTGACTACAGTTCAAATCTCAGACCTGGCAGTTTGCTTTCTCACCTTCTTTTTCTCTCTCTCATATCTCTCTTTCTGGTGAGTACATGTGATTGAAAGTGAATTTAAAGTAATAATAATAATAATAATAATAATAATAAAACTAAATAGAATTGTTTTTAGAGCTTTTGCATTAGGGTGCACTCACTGGGGAGAGAGAAAGACAGTGAGAGGGAAAGTGAGAAGTCACTCTCCAGAGAGGATGGCCATGCCACAATCTCTTCTCATTCTCTTCCTAAGATTTGGGTGAATATGTATGTACATGTGCCTGGCGTGTTTCAAGCTACGGGCCCGGGACTTGAACCACAGGAGACCATGTGGGAGTCCAGAGATGTAACTCCTGCATCATCTTCTGGCCCCAAATAAATAATTCTTTTTTTTTTTTTTGCTGTAGGACGCATACGCTCGCCAAACAGACAGAGAGAGAAATAGAGACAGAAAGTGAGAAATCACCCCCTGGGGGGATGGTCACACCGCAATCCCTTCTCCTCCATTCTCCTCTCAGGATCTTGGGCACGCACGCACATGCGCGCTCGGCGTGAGTTTTAAGCCACCAGGTCCGGGACATGAACCGCGGTCGTCTACGTGGGAGTCCAGCGACACAGCCATTACGCTAACTGCTGGTTCCCAGCAAATAAATAATTCTTAAAACAAAGTTTACTTTTATATTTGATAACATTTATTAACTGTCAGGAAATAAAGATTTTAATGCAAGTTACTTTACAAAGTGAGAGGAAAAAGATATTTTCTGCCAGCCCTCCTCTGAGACATTTCTCAATTCCGTTCCTTTTTCCATAGAAATGATTAATCACTTCTTCTCTACCTTGCAACAATTGGTTCTTTAGGTCATCCACAAAATGAACACCAGAACCGTTTGAAAACCCAGATATAGACCTACCACACAAGGAAATTGGATAGCATTTCTTTTCTGTTGTGACAATATTGCATTTGTAATAAATAAAATCAGGAGACAGAAGGAAACCATTGTCTTCATTACAGAGAGTGATTTTAACACAGTCAAGCAGTGGCTATTATATTGGTTCATCAGGAATTGCCATTGAACAAAATTTGTTGTAGGCAAAAAACAAATCTGTGAAGCATTGTGACAATTGTCCATCTGCCAGTCATCACAGAAATGGCTTCTTGGTACAGTACTTAAATCCATTCCTGAACAAGTTTTATTTAAATACATTGTAATATGTTATGTGGCATTATAAGTAAGAAAAGGATTCCTAAGAGCGACTTGTGTGTTAATTATTTGGCACTGGGTGGGTGCTTTCTCCTGGTAATAATAAATACTAATATTACTGGAGAAATTTGATGCTAATTTAGATCAAAACTTAATTTACCAGACAGGGATTCTTTTTGGTTGAGAACCATGAACCTGGATGAGAAGACAGAGGCCCTGCTTCCTAGCCAAGGGGATAGGTCAGGAGACCTGGTTTATTTCAGCTCACTGGGGATTCTTTAACCTAATTTTTTTACCTAAGTTCTGTTGATGAGTTCAATTGGAAACTGCAAACTCCCCCAGTTTTACTCTCTGGCACCTCTGACAGTAGCTTAGTGGGAATGCTCTCCTTAGTGGGCAACGATTTCAGCAGACAGCACGGGGAGTCTCTGACCCCAGGGCTTTAAACTAGACTAAATCAACACCAAACAAGCTTTCTTTCAGGCTGAGCACTCCAGATAACCTCTCCTTTACTTTGATTCATCCCTTTAACTTAAACAACTAAGTGTTCAAATTCCCAGATTTTAAAAAGTCTGATGAGAGGCTGAGTGATTGTTCTACTTACTGTATTTTCTTTTTAGTAAAATTAGTAAGCAAATACTAACTAAAATGTTTGGGGGAAGCAGGTGGTATGGTGCTAGACTCCCACATGGCCAACCGCAGCTTGAGTCCCAGACCTGGCAGTTTGAAAATCACGCCCGGCGAATGTGCCTGAGTGCCCCAAATCCCAGGAAGAAAATAGAAGATAAGGGATTGGTAAGCCATAATACAGAGAAATAATCACTTGAGTATAGATGTGAGTATTTAAAAAGGATTTTAACTCAATTTCACCAGAGTTTCTACTCTGTTTCATGCTCTCTTGAGTGTTTTACATACATTTTCTCATTGCTAAAAGATGCTAATATAACCAAGGAATCATTGAGCCTAATAAGAGCTATTTTTATAATAGCTAAGACCTAAGAAAGACATTAGAAAGGTATTTTTTACACTCACATGGAATATGCATAAATAGTTTAGTAATGGGTGAACCATCTGAAAACACATGTTTGTTATTTACTCAAATAGATGAAGACTAATCAAATGTGAAGGTAGGTAGAGGAACATAGACGAGAGCTAGTGTCAGAGAATTTGAGACAGGTATTGCTGCAAACTTATCTTAATGGACAAGCTAGAGTATTTCCGTGTATTCACTTGCTCAGTGCCCAAACACATGTAGAGCTCCTATGTAATCTCATTTCTTTAAAGAAAGACAGAACCCACCATTGCAGAAATAACACAACTTCTGTGGTACTACCTGGGACAACCCCTGGGCTTGTGTCTTGAGATCTCCCTGTGCCCATGAAATGTATACATATGCACGTGATCCAGGCCGGCTGAGGCTGGGAGTGAATCTTGGCATGAATACCCTGGGAGGGATGCCTTTCTCTTTCTTGCTCTCCCTCTATTTCTCTCTCTCAGACGCCCTGAAAGAAACAAAGAAAGAAAAAACAAGAGGCAGAAGGAAAGAAAGACTAGACCAATAGAAGACTGATAAAGAATTGTTTATTTAGGGACCAGCAGATGTCATAGTGGTTACATCACTGGATTCCCACATAGTTCACTATGTTTAGAGTCCTGGGCCCAGTGACTTAAAACTCACGCTGGGCATGTGTGCATGCACTCTCCAAATCCCAAGAGTAGAATGGAGGAAAAGGGACTACAGCATGGCCATCCCTCCTGGAGGGAGAGGTGATTTCTTGCTTTCTGTCTCTCTGGCGAGCACATGTGCACTATAGTAAAAATCTCTTTCAAAAAAAAAAAAAAAAACAAAGAGAATTGACTCTTTGGGTGCCAGCAGTTGGCATAATGGTTATATTGCTGAACTCCCACATGGCAGACATTGAACCACATAGTTCAATTCCCAGACCCAGTAACTTGAAAAATCACATTGGGCATGTGCATATACATGCCCAAGACCCCAGGAGGAGATTGAGGAGAAGGGATTGTGTCATGGCTATTCCCACTATGGGATGATTTCTCACTTTCCTTCTTACTATCTCTCTCTCCAGCCAGCACACATACCCTAAGGCAAAACAAAACTCTAAAAAAAAAAAAAAATTAGTTCACATATAAATTTGAGGAGTTAGAATAAAGAAACTAGGTAAATTGGAGGAAACAGTCTGATTTCACTTTTACTGCCACAATCTACCCTATATTGGGCACTGAGTTTTTGTAAGGCACTAAAGTGAGATATGTTGAGCACATTAACGGTAAATTGCAGGAAAAGTGATTTCACTTTTACTGCCACAATCTACCCTATATTGGGCACTGAGTTTTTGTAAGGCACTAAAGTGAGATATGTTGAGCACATTAACTCAACTCCACAACATTCCTACCAACTATGCATTATTAATCCTTACAGATGAGGGTGTTGGGTGCCTCCAAGCATTACATAATTTGCCTAAACTGACCCTCAGTAGCAAAACTGGAATACATATATCCCAAGGTCTGTCTGAGTCCCCTATCTTATTTTTACTCCTAATTTTAGCATTAGATAGTAGGTGCAAAATAACTTGCTAAAATTGGGATTACAAGGATGAAACACATAGAAATGCCCCATAAAAAAATCAGAACCAAAGCATACTTAACTACATGAGAGAGGAGATGGACAATAGATCATTAATTTGCTCATTTCTGCTAGTATCCTTTTGCCCGCTAATTTCTGGGTAGATATTTAGGAAATATAAAAGCTATTGACACTATAACATAGCTAATGAGGTTGAAATGACAAAGGCTATGGGCCAGCCAGTGGTAGGGTAGTTAAGGTGGCTAGACCTCATACGGTCAACTGCACAGTTCAAGTCCCAGACCCAGCAGCCTGGAAAACATGTCCAGCACATGTGTGTGCCCAAAATACTGCGAGGAGAATGGAACGGAAGGAATTGTGGTGTGGCCATTCCCCAGGGGTGTGCTTTATTATTCTCTCCCTTCCTGTCTCTCTGTCTGTCTCCTGTGAATGTACACACCCTATATCAAAACTCACAAAAGAAATGGCAGAGGCTATAAATAAGTAATAGAAACAAGTTTTGTTTAACACTAGTAAGTGAAAATATTTGCAAAAGAAAAGAAAGTGACAGATATTTTTTAAAAATAAGCTTTGGCATTAAACAAAAGAAAAAATATATTTTACATCCTGCTGATGATAGCAAATGTGTCCTTCATGAATAATCATGCAAATTTTTAAAATTCCATTTTCTCTTTCTGTATCTTATAACCTCTTACATTGATTTTGTAATCTCTCTAATTGCTGTTTTCTCTAATTGGCTAGTGAAATAATTAGTAAATTTAGGCACACAGAAACTCTTTAAAATTAGGAACCCTCTTCTCTTGGCAAGGGTACTATGTCAATTTAGCCTTCTGAAATTTTCAGAATTATTGGAATAGTACTAGTGTTTGCTTTGTAATCTTTGTCAATAAAAAAGTTCTGAACTTCAAGCTTTTTAAAAATATATCTGACATCTTTCATGACATCTATTTGTTCTGTGGGTTATGTGTAAGAGCTCTGCGTAGTACAGTTTTTCTTGCTGCAGTATATTTTTCTATTTTTACATTCAAAATTTTCAAAATTTCCTTTTTTAAATTTTTTTGAGAGGTTTTTGCTATAGGGTGCATATGCTCACCAGAAAGACAAAGAGGGAGAGACAGAAAGTGAAAAATCACCCACAAGGGAGGGGGGTATGGTGACACCTCAATCCCTTCTCCATTCTTCTCTCAGGATCTTAGGCATGCAAGCACATGGGCCTGGCATGAGTTTAAGCCACTGGGTCCAGGACTCGAACTACAGTTGAATACATGGGAGTCCAGAAACACAGGCATTATGCCAACTGCTGGTCCCAAAATATAATTTCTTTGTAGATGATCAAAAGCCTTGCTTTTCAAGACTGTAATATAACTTGGGTTGTCGTTTGACTAAGCATGATGTTGTGGTATCTGGAAAGAAAAATATGAGAATAGACATGAGGCTTCATTTTTCCCTGAACTTTGTGTACCCTAAGAAAGTTCTTTGATAAGTTATTTTCTAGTATGGATAAGTGGGCTTGTTTTTTCAAATAGCCATGCTTTCAGATAATATATATTGTCAAAAGTGTTTCTCAAATGGATCTTGCAGGCTAAATCAAATCTCCCACTTCCCTTTCCACTGTACTAAGTTCCAAAGTTCTCCCCTCCTCACTATTCAGTCAGGAATACCAAGCATATGGTTTGCTAGGTATGTACCTTGTAGAGATTGGTCAACATTCAGTTTCCATTAGTATAGGCCTTGTACTGCTACTACTCTCTTGAAGGCCAAAGTGATAATGCCAACAACCACTTAGTGCCTACCATGGGAGCCTGGGGACAGGTGGGGAAACAAGACTTTCCTTCAACCTCTAACAAAGAAGATGGAGATGTTACAGGGTGGGACACCAAACAAACCACACTTGGGAGAAAAGACACTGAACTCACCTGCAGCCTGAAGAGCATTAAGCCCTCAAGAGCCTTGTGAGGTGGGCAACTAGTTGAGGCACACCAAGGTAACTGCAGTGTCATGGAGGTGTCTGAATAACAAACATATGGGGTATCTTTCTGAAGTGATCATTACTTTTTTTTTTGGAGAGATTTTCACTGTAGGGTGCGTGCGCTCGCCAGACAGACAGAGAGAGACATAGAGACAGAAAGCGAGAAATCACCCCCCAGGGGGGATGGTCACGCCACAATCCCTTCTCCTCCATTCTCCTCTTGGGATCTTGGGCACGCACGCACACGCGCCCGGCGTGAGTTTTAAGCCACCGGGTCCGGGACACGAACCACGGTCGACTACGTGGAAGTCCAGCGACATAGCCATTACGCTAACTGCTGGTTCCCTGAAGTGATCATTTCTTGAATCAATACCTCATTACAAGATCACCAGATGTAATATGTGTTCAGTAGATCCGTGTCCCCAAGGAGAACTCTGTGAAAATAGCTGCTGAGGGTTGCAGAAGACATCAGCTCCAAGGGTCTCTAGTGGAGGCTATTATGGTCATGCCTGTGAAGGCCACACCCAAGTGGAATAGATCCTCCATGCAAGGATGGAAAGGTAATTCATCAAGGAATTTTAGATTATGGATATTTAAGGATATATATATATATATATGTGTATGTGTGTGTGTGTGTGTGATGGCCATGTCACAATCCTTTCTCCTCCATTCTCCTCTTGGGACTCTGGGCACGCACACCCATGTACCTGGTGTGAGTTTCATGCATTCTGGTCTGGGAGTCAAACCGCAGTTGGCCATGTTAGAGTCCAGTGATATAACCACTACGCAGTCTGCTGGTGTTGATATTGGAAGTGTAAAAAAGAAAAAAAAAATTCTAACCACATACTTTTAAAGCATAAAAAAATAGGTATTAAATATAAAACAGTATATAATCAAAGAATCTAGTCTAAGGTCAGTATCAAGGATAACAAAGGGCTTAGTTTACTGGTGCAGTTTGTTGCATACTAGATTGCAGTGCTGGAAGACACAAGGCCCGTGGTCGTTTGGATCCTTAAATCAATAGGAAAACATTCAGCGCAAACAGGCAGCTAAGATCATAAAAAGCTCAAGAGGTAGGAAGAGAGATTACAACATGTTCAGACCCTGTCAAGGTTGCTCTCTCTCTCTCTCTCTCTCTCTCTTTCTCTCTCTCTCTCTCTCTCATGTGTGTGTATATACTTTCTGTCGTAATAAATAAATAAGATAGCAATAGATGCGGGTGAAGGCAACACTTAGTTCTAATCCCCCTGGGGATTAGGAGGAAAAAGACCTAATGAGTGTCACAATTCCATGTCAATAAAACAGTAAAGGCAATAACGAAGCAAAACTCAAATATTGTTCAACGCTTTAAGTACAAGTATTTTTCCAACACTTAATTCTCAGTGAAAGACATAAGAAAAACAATTAACTTAAGAGATGTTCAAATTGGTGGAAACAAAGAAATTTAAGAATCATTGTGCTGGGACACCTACAGGTGGCAAAAATGGTTACACCACTGGACTCTCACATCTTTAGGATATGGAGCATTTAGTCATGACTGAATGACTAATTTGACTGTGATTCAAGTTCCAGACCGGGTAGCTTAAAACTCACGCTGGGCATGTGTGCATGCGTACCCAAAATCCTGAGAGGAGAATGAAGGAGAAGAAATTGCAGCATGGTCATCTTTCCTGAGGGCTGATTTCTCGCTTTATGTCTCTCAAGCATGCGCATGTGCCCTATAGCAAAAATCTCTCTAAAAGAAAGAAGAATCATCTTGCTGAAAGCTGGAACAGACTACATGTCATTTCTTTAATTTCCAGCCAGTTGACTTTGCAATTCTAATAACTAAAACAATCAATATATGCTTAATGGCATAGTGATAAAATAAATTGTATTTCAATCAGTCAAATAAGATGTCAATTAGAGACCTTATCTTTAATAATTCGGAGTTCATTATTTCTATGTGAGTATTGGTCAATAAATCATAAAGAATTCCACTAACCCACACTTTATGTTATATATTGGGAAGCTATGGGGCATTTGTATGTGTGCATATGTGTGGATGTGTGTGTGTCTTTATCATTATAAGATGGATGAATGAATTTTCAAAAGACAGGTAGGAATAGATGTAAAAAAAGAAGTGATTGAATGATACAGGCTGCAAAACAGCTTCCTTTAACTACTGATGCTGGTAAATAAGCAAAAATTTGAAATATTCAGAAACTCTACCAGATAAGAAATACTGAATGTATTTTCAGGGCTTTTCTATTATTATTTTTTTTAAGTTAGAGGGAGGCTGATAACAAACTACCATGGTAAATAGGCAATATCAATCAACCCTATGTGTCATGTCTTTAGGATGCAAAGCATTTAGTCATGACTGAATGACTAATTTTTGCACTCTCTCCGACCCTGTCTTCTACAGTACTTGGAATCACTCAGACAGCGTTGAACTGATAAAGTCCATACGATGGAAACACAATCAAATGAGAGAAGAGATAATGTCTGTGAAGATGTTTTTTAAGTCACAACAACCTCCTAGCTATAAAGTATTATTTTTAATAAATAATGCTCTTAACAACATTAGTCAAAAATAATAAGATAAAAAATGCCATTGTGTTGGAAACTTTCTACTTGATTCTGTTCCTTTGTTTTGTTCTTACCTCCTGGGGCTATGGAAATAGAGATGAGAGATTCTGAGACTGTTCCTTTCTCGGAGTACTCCTGCATTTTGGTAGCAGCTGCTTGAGAACACTAGTACTTTGTAGCAAGTGTATTGAATAGATTTTGAACATAATGGTTGAGAGATAAAGTGTGAAATTATGAGAACACAATGTGTCTCTTACCAGAAATGAGGCCAAGGACACATTATGGAAGCCCTTTGAGCCTTGCTTCCTTACCTGTAAATGATAACAGTCGTTTTTTATACATTTTTTTAAAGGTTTTTGCCATAGGGCACATGAACTCATGAGAGAGAGACAGCGAGAAAGTGAGATCTCTCCTGGGGAAATAGCCATGCCACAATTCCTTCTCCATTCTCCTCCTGGGATTTTGGGCATGCACGCACACACGCCCAGTAAGATTTTTTAAGCTGCCAGATCTGGGACTCGAATTGTGGTCAGCCATGTGGGCTGGCCAGAGTCCAGTTCTCTAACCACCATGCCACCTGCTGGCCCCAATTATTTTTTGTAGGGTGCCATGCTTGCTGTTGCTTTCTTATACCAATGCTTATTCTTCAGTGTTTATTTTAAGCAATGTTCTATAGCAGCCTTTGCATCTTGGTAGTATATAGAATCCCTTTATTTACAAAAAAGATTGCATTGTTTTTGAAAATAGAGATAATAATTCTATTCAGCACATTTGCTGTTCTTGAAAATACAGCAAGTCATGCAACATATTACCAATATGCAAGGAAAATATTCTTGTTCTATTTTAAGAATCATCTCTCCAAGCTATCAGAACAAACCACAGTATGGTTAAGATGAACAGAAAGTAAAGTAAGTGAAATCCATGTGATGGGTCCCTTGAATGTGCCCACCTGCAAGACTTCAGTGTTCTGGGAATTCTGTCACTGGGGTCACATCTCACCTCTACCAGCTGTCTTTCCACTCCCCTGTTCTCAGCTTCCCCATTTATAGTCTGCACATCATTCAGTCTGCATTCTCTCCTCCTGTATGTAGACTAGTTGCATCTTAAAATTCATCTCTCCCATAACTATGGTCGTTTTCTCTCCGAGAGGCCTAACATGACATAGGAACACTTAATGATACACCCTGGGGCATATACGATTACATTATTTCACTCACATTCTAGTTTCCACTACATTATTAAGTGAATATTCTCCCTGTAATCATATGGTTATGGGTGATCTTAGCTTTTCTAAGATAACTTATAGTCTTGGTTCTGCAGCTAAGATTCATCATTACTTTTTTTTTTTTAATTTGCTAGAGGATACATGTGAGAGAGAGAGAGAGCGAGAGAGAGAGCGCACCCCCGTGTGGGATGGTCATTCAGCAAACCTCTCTCCATTTCTTCTTTTAGGACTTTAGGCATGTGCACACAACCCTATGCATTTTTTAAGCTGCCAGGTCAGGGACTTGAACCTTGAAGACTGCCACATGCAATCCAACTGCCTTAACCACCATGCTATGGGTTGGCCCGACATCAAATTTAATGCAATATGCTTCAAGAAAGATGTTAAGTAGACAGAGAAAACAGCTATAGACCTGGAGCTGAGGCTATACAGTTGTCAATGTGTGGCTATAGATTCTAAATATAGTTTTGGTTGAATGAAAAGGTTTAGATTATCTCTTGTACCACCAATTACAGGCCATGTGAGTGTGAAGGAGGTTGCTATATGAACCAAGCAAGGAATGCAGGGGTGGCCTCTTCAACACGGTCCTGCAGAGGTCTTTTTAATGTAGGTATAGAAACTTAATTTTATCAGTGTAGACAATTCTTCAGATCTCCCCAAATACTGTTTACTCTTCAAAATATTAATGTATTAGGGGGCTTCAATTTTTTTTTTTTTTGAAAAGACGGAACTAACATACTGAAGTTTATGTTGCCACAAAATTTTTTTTAAGTTACGCAGTTTTTTATCTCTCTTTTCCATGAGATTTTGGAAGACATTTCATGTTACTCTAATTGGAACTAAACCTAGGAATAGGATGGAGTGGCCCTAAGCAGAGGATCACATACAGAAACATGGGGAGGAAAACGCTAAGGGAACATTTACTATAAAAATATTTATGGCGAGCCAATGTAGCCTGTTGTAATTTCCCTTTGTACTCTTAGATATTTGTGTCTCAAGAAGATTTTTGACTCTAAGTGCAACAAATCTGAGGGATCATTTTGGTGCCAGGGTATCCTGTGCAGTCAGACCATCCCTGGACCTAAATCATGGCTCAACATTTACTTCTTCATCTGGCCCATTCTGCATTATAAGCTTTCCCCTGTGTGTTCCATTCCTTCTCCCATAACCTGTCTCTTTTCCTCTATTTGCTACCTATTAATTCTTATCCATTCTTTCCCCCTTTTCTCTAAAGTTTTGTTCACTTTCAAGACTACTGCTTTTCAACAAGGAATATTCAAATTCACCATCTCAAAATTGGTCTTTGTCTAGTCGGTCTTTCCTCAGGTTTCACTCTGGTATTTTGGAAATTACTCTGATGCATTAGTCATCTACAGTGGGATTATTTCTATTTTGCAGACTTGGACTTAGAGCTTCTTGAACTTTGTATGCAAATTTGAGCAAGAGACATTTGTAAGTGTATTTTTCTTTTTGATTAGGAAAACAGATGACTATGGCTACGACTATCCAGAAAAAAAGAAGTAAAGCAAATGACAATGAAACAGGCAGAGATTCTGAAAAACAAAAAGGCAGTCAAGGCATGTATCCAAGGTCAGTAAGCAAATTTGTTGTGGAGCTAAGAATAGGATGTCACCTCACTCCTTGGCCAGTGTCCTATACAATAGATTCCTCTGGTCAATATTTCTTACCTTGCCGTGAAGCAGAAGACAAAACTCTGTAATGTAACAAATGTAAGTACTAGTGCCTTGGCTGTTTACTTCAATTTATGTCCATCCTTAAATTCTTTTCAACCCATTCTCATGAGTATGTAAGCCTTAAGAAATTTTTTTCATATTATGAAATTATATAAATGTAGGGAGTATAAGAAAATAAAGACAGGGAGACCACATTTTACCAATTAGCTACATGTAAAACATTTCAGGTAATTTATATCCTATCTCCATGGTACAGTTCAAATACTGAGCAATTCTAGTTATTCTTATCCCAACATACCCAAATGAATTATTTGAACTCTAACATTTCATAATTATTATATTTATTTAAATTATTTGCATAACTATTTGACTTCTTTGAATGCAGATGATTTTTAAACAATTCTTTTATGAATCCCTCATGTTTAGTACTTTTCTGGCACATAGTTTGAATTCCGTTAGTGTTAAGAGAAAAAAATATATATTTAATGTTTTTTTCTAGTTTCTATTATAGTTGTTACAAGTATCACAGGAAAAACAAATGCACATTCAACAATATAACTCAATAAGTATCATACCTAGGGATTTTCCAATGTTTTCTCCTGCTATACTCTTTACCAGTGTTCACTTTTGTAATGTTCATTTTTTTTTTCTTGTAATTGTGCAACAGAAAGGGAAAAATTCTTTCACCATGTCAGTTTAGAAGGAGAGAAGTGTGGAGGGGGCAGAATAGTTAAAAGGAGATGCCTCTTTGCCTTGACTCTTATTGTTATTGTGATTTCTGGTTTACATGTAATTATGTTACCTCTTCGTGGGGTACTGTATGGTTTTTCAAAGCGTATAAGTAATATATAATAATATAACCAAGGATATATACCCCTCTTTTTCTTTAAAGAATTATTTATTTTTGTTTATCATTATTATTATTGTTATTTTTTAAATTTGCTACATGGGTGTGTGCACTGGCCAGAGATGAGAGAGAGGAGAGAGAGAGAGAAAGCAAGCCTCCAGGTCCAGAACTTGAATGGTGATTGGCCACATGAGAGTTCAGTGCCTTAACCACCACACTGGCTGCTAGCCACCGTATTCCTCTTTTTTTTTCTTTGGAGAGGGTTTTGCTATAGGGTGCGTGCACTTGCCAGACAGACAGAGAGAGACAGAGAGATAGAAAGCGAGAAATCACCCCCCAGAGGGGATGGCCACGCCACAATTCCTTCTCCTCCATTCTCCTCTTGGAATCTTGGGCACGTGTGCACACATGCGCACGCCGTGAGTTTAAGCCACCAGGTCCAGGACTCGAACTGCAGTCGACTACGTGGGAGTCCAGCGACATAGCCATTACGCTAACTGCTGGTCCCACATATTCTTCTTTTTCAATGCTGAACATTATGTTGTGCACATTCATCTTGATTCTTTTTTCCTTTCCTTTTTTTAAGGACAGAGTCTAGCCATGTTGTCCTCCAGCCTCAGCCTTCCAAATGGGACAATGAGTATACCACCATGCCCAACTTCTTTTCAGAGTCTTAATATGTTGCCCAGACCAGCCTCAAGGTCACTGTGTTCCTGCCTCAGCTTTCCTGAATCACAGGGATTATAGGCGCACACCACTAAGCCCATCCTTTAAGTTGAAGGGGGACTCAAGTCTGCACCTCCTATGTGGTCCCAGCTTGCTGAGCCCAGCATCTCTGCAACACCACCGCCATGGCTGGACTATGATTATTTTCTTATAATACATGAGATAGAATCATTTATTCATTTGCTATTCATTGTTTCTTCCGGAAATGCAAGAAATATAGTGAGTTCAAAGGAAAAGATGTGAATGAGGGAGTAGAAAGGATCCAGATGATTATAACTTCCAGACTGAGATCCTCTAGATGGGACAGAATGTGTTCAACTTATTTCCAAGACATGCAAGGCGAATCTGAGCCCAGTGAGAGTTTCCTCGTGGTTCTGTAGATCTGAAAAGGCCAGTCTATAGAGAAAAACTGTGACTCATGCCTAATGAGGGTTGCAATGAGTGGTCAGTGTCTACAATCAGAACTAAGGGGCAAAAGCAGAACTGAGGAGAGGGACAAACTAAAAGGCCAAACCAGGTTTGGCCTGAGTTGTTTTGTACTCTATAATTCTATAATATATGGGGGTGAATACTTTGGAACAAAGAAGTATGCAAGTGAACAAAACTGGCTGCACACTGTGTATTGATCCACATATCTGTGTGTAGTGGTAGGGGGCGGACATATGTACATATGTGTTAGGACATAGGTGATTTGCAAGATTAGAAAGTTCTGCTATGAAAGCCTGGTGTTTTATGCTTCCTGTGATTTCTTTGAATATTTAAATAATTAAGGGATACTTTAATCTTTAATTTTTTAAAATAAAATTCCTATGAAAAAATTCTTTTTACTTTAGAAAATTTTTGCTATAGGATGCGTGCTCTCACCAGAGAGACACAGAGAGACAGAAAACAAGAAATCACAACCCCCGACCCCGCCTGGGAAGATAGCCACACCACAATCCCTTCTCCATTCTCCTCCTGGGATTTTGGGCATGCAAGAACACACGCCCGACATGAGTTTGAAACTGCTAGGTTCAAGACTCAAACCCCGGATGACTATGTGGAAGTCCAGCGATGTAACCATGATACCATCTGCTGATTCCTGAAAAAATTCTTGCCTCTATCATGCTAAGAGTCCATAACCATGGAAGTTCGATTTTATTTTAAAGAGTTCTTCTCTAAGACTGCTGCTTGGTACAGATCCTCTTCCTATGTGACTCTCTCATTATCCAAAAAGAAAAATTTTTATCACATAGTTTATTTTTATTTTTTTGGTAAATATCTTCCTTTTACTCTTGTTGAATTTTGCCGTGTTATATAGAATGGGGCCTTCCCTTCTTTACTTTTGTCTTTCTCATTTTAAAGAAAAAAAAAAATAAAAAAAACTTCAGACCATTTAATTGAGCAAAAGTAAACATGATTCAGATTGAGAAGTTTTCCTGGAATGACTGCACAGCAACTCCAGGTAGCCTTGTGATCACTCGGTATTTTAAGTTACAGAAAAAAAAAAAGTGATGTGTGCAGGAAAGGGAAAGGGATACACAAAAAACTGAAGTAAAGGAATGAGGTATATTCTGGATCAGTTATACTCTGAAAGTTGTCTGGGTTAACACAGTTCAAAAGCCAGAATGCCTATGATGGACAGAAGTCTAGATGTTGTGATTGGCTGTAACCTGGTCACCCACCAAAAAGCAGCCTAAACGTAGTTGCCATTTGTTTATGGAAACCAAAGTAGAAGTATGGAGGTTTTTCCAATATCTTTTAACATCTGTAATCCCTCCAAAATTGGTTAATTACTTCCAAAGTGTCAGTTGTTTTGTTTTTAAAGTTTTATCTCCCATGAGTGAGAGAGAGTGAGAGAGCGAGGACTTTTAAGAGGATGCCACAATCCACTCCCTGCCTCAGCCATTCCCACGTCATGGGCATTTGAGGTCCTGACATACTCACAGGAATCTCTGGATACAAACTGGGAACCCGGCCATGTAAGTGAGTCTCGTAGGACACTGTGTTTTATCGCTGTACCTCCTTCCAATCCAACTGCCTGTTAGTTTTACTGTTAGCTATTGCTATTTACTTTAATATAATTTGACTTTAAATTTTTACTTAGCTACAGAAATTTCTGGATTTAAAAAATCTGTCTTATGCCTCAACCCAAAACTGATCAATTATTTAAAAGACAGTTCAATGAAAAATAATTTGCTAAAAATATTGATTTGTTGAATGTACAAAAAATCCTTTACATTATAAATGTATGCATTGGCTAAGAATATATTCTTATAATGAATATGTTAATAAGTATGTTCTCCTTGAATATATTCAAGGAAACTATTACCAAGAGTACATTCTATTTAGCCGAATTTTCAGAAATGTTTAATTTGTTAGAAATTAAGAGTACTTTAGTCTTAGTATGACTATATTCTTTTTAAAAATATTTTCATGGAAATATATATAGAGATTTTTAAAGAGAGATTTTTGCTATAGGGTACATGTACTCATTGGAGAAACAGACAGAAAGCAAGAAATCACCCCCGCCCCCCATCCCAGGTGAGTAGCTGTGTTGCAATCCTTTATCCTCCATTCTCCTCTTGGGATTTTGAGCATGCACATACATGCACCCAGTGTAAATTTCAAGCTACCAGGTCCAGGACTTGAATCACGGTCGGCCATGTAGGAATTCAGTGATGTAACCATTACACCATATGCTGGTCCTATATTTTTCATAAATTTCAGTACTCTGTATTGAGGTATAAAAATGGACACAGAAAAATGCATCAATTCTAAGGGTAAATCTGATAAATTTTAACATAGGTTTAGGCCTCTTGGACCAGATCAAGATCTAGAACCTTTCTATCAATAGCACACCAGAATATCCTGTGGCCACATTCTAGAACATAACTGTCTCAGATCTCTAACTCCTATCACTGTGGTTTGGTTTTGTCTGCTCTGCTCATAACAACTTTTAAAAGAATGTCCACTGGCATCTATCTAAACTTCCTACTAACTCAACTGTGGGAGCTGGACAAAGTGAAGAAACTTCCTGCCACTGGAAAGATGGAAGCTGGCAACCCCAGAAAAGGGGGAGACCAAAGATAGAAAAGCAGAGACTGAGTTAGGGAGCAAGTGGTATTATAAACATCACAAAGAATTAAAATAAGGTTCAATACTGGAAGTTTATTGTGGTGTAAAATCCCTGTTGGTGATGCCTCTCTCTCTTATGGGAGAAATAAATAAACTTTTCAAAACAATTCTAATAATCTGTCAATAAGTCAATGTAGGAAGTCAATCACTTAATGAATTCATCATTTATTTTATTGTTTCTAGCCAGTGAATCCTTGGCTGGAGATTCAGGTGAGGTACTCTGAGTCCAGTGAAGCCTCTCTTTCTTATAACAATCAAACTGTTATCCTGATTAAAGACCATCATTGGAGCTAGGAAGAAAGGAATGGATGAAAAGCACAGAGTTGGAACACTGCAACCCAATTCAGTTCTCAGTTGAGTTTCTTCTTCCATTCAGAGAAGATGGTAGTGGAAATGGACTCATGGGGCTCATTGAAAGAGAAGCATGACAAACTTGCTCCAGACCCATGACAAACTTGGCCCTACATATTTGTCCCAAACAAGGAAGTGAGGATGATCTTAAGTAACCCAAGGTAAAAAGTTACTGTTTGAAGTCAGAGCCCAGTTGTCACAATGACCTTGATTGTTGTCTCAGTGTTAGAATTGATGAAATCTGATAGATTATTTTGTGTGAGTGAGGGGAAATCAAGATGAAGAGAAAACAATGACAGCCCTGAGTTTTCAGGTTTGATTGACAGGATGCAAGGTGGACTCATTTGCTAATTGGAAAAAGTAAAGATTTATAAGCAAAATCGTGACCTCAGTTTTTATGAGGTCATATTTGATTTTCTTACTAGATGGCAGGCAAGTTGTTGGATTTATAAGCCTAGAGCTGAAGGAGAGAGATAAATTTAGGAATCCTCAGCCTGTGGACATTATTTAAATCATGGGGAAAGCAGTGTTTTTAGAACTGTGAGTCACTATTCATTAGTGCTATTACATCATTTTAGCGGGTTAAGATCAGTGTTAAAAAATTAATTAGAAGTGAATGTAGTATTGTGGAATAGAAAACATCAGAAAGAATCATAAAGATTCATAAGGTATTATTTTGTGTAACTGCTAATTAGGGAGAGAGTAAAGAAGAGAACAAGACCCCAAACCGACTAATACTGCTTTGGTTGGATAATGGCTTGTTCTCCAAAATTTTATGTCTTGAATTTTGGTCCCCAATGTAATAGGATAGAGAGGTGATGAGACCTTTAAAGAGGTGATCCCTAGTGGGTAGTGATTAGATTGTGGAGTCATTGCACTCATGAATGGTAATTAATGATGTCTCATAAAACCCAGTGAGTTCCAATTGTTATGAGAATTGGTTAGCTCATCCAAGGCAGAAGGTTGCCCTTGGGTTTTCTCCAAGATCTTCCAAGTTCTCTGCTTCTGTTGGCCATCTTGTAATGTAAGTGCCATGCTGTGATGTACCTGGCCTATTGATAGCCTGACACCTTTGGATTTTTCAGCCACCAAAATTGTGAGTCAAATAAACCTCCATTCCTTATAATTCATTCAGCCCCAGGTATTTCCATTAGCAACATAGTAGTAGAACAAGACAGATACCAATACTTAAAGTTCCTGTCAATTAAGAATGGAAAATAATACTGAGATGGAGAAGCTGGTATAGTGGAATGATTAATTCTATGTGACAAACTGACTGGGTCCTAAGATGCTTGGGTAGTTGGTTAAAAATTATTTCAGGTGTATTCATGAGGGTATTTCTAGAAGAGATAAAAGTTTAAGTCAGTAGATTTAATAAAGAAGATTGTCCTCAGCATTGTGGGGAAGCCTTATTCAATTTGTTAGAAAACATTGAGGGCTGAAAAAGAGACAGTTTGCTCACTGTCTGTCTTTAAGCTGATACATTGATCTTTTCCTGCTTTTGAACTTGTACTAGAACTTACATAATTAGCTCCCATGTTTCTCAAGTCTTCAGATTCAGACTGAAACTGTATCATTGTTTCTCCTGGGTCTCCAACTTGCAGATCTTTGTACTGTATACCTTCATAATCATGTAAGTCAATTCCTTACAACAAATCCCTCTATCTATCTATCAATCATCTATGTATTTCTCTCTATCTACCTATCTATATCTATATTTTTTGGATCTGTTTCTTTGGAGAAGTATTTGTGGTAGAAGGGAAGTAGGAAGCAGAGGCATTGCAAATATCAAAAGAGATTGTTTCAAGTGCACAGAATGATCAACTGTGTCTCATCACATGGAAAAGCTGGTGAGATGAGGACTGATGAGTTGGTTCCCAGAATATTATTGGTGACCGTAGCAAGAGACTATGGAGTTGATTAGTGAGGAAGAAAACAGGTCAGTAGAAGTTTATAAGAGAACCAAAAATGGCAAAATGGAGAAAGGAGATATATATATCTATATATCTATATATATCTATATATATATCTATATATCTATATATATCTATATATATATCTATATATACATAATTCTTGCAGAAAGTTTGACTATGGAGGGAATGAAAACTGAAGGGAGTAGGATAGTGCAAGTCTGTTTTATTTAAAATAAAATAATAAATTAGATAAAATTATTTTAAAAAATGGGAAAATATAGAATACCTTTTTCTCTATGCTCCATTAATTCTAGCCCCTATGTTGGTTTCGATCAAGGATTGCAATATAGGGTGACAGGGAGTCAACCTGGATAAACAGTACTGAGGATCATAAAGCTGGGTTTGGAAGCACCATTGGTATCTTTGACCTATATAGAGAGGTTGGAAGACAGGTAAATGACAAGATGATTTTAAAGAGATGTGATAGTATTAGTGGTTAGATTCTACTCAACTGCCTTTAAAAAATTCTATTCTTTGAACAAAAATACATTGAATAACCATGTGTCCTTGGAATGTACTAAGTACTATAGAAAACAAAATAGAAAATGATACTGTCCAACTAAGGAATTTAAAATAAAGATAAGGAGCAAGGTATGTATATATATATATATACAATAATAATTAAATGAGAAAATGACTGCTATACGATTACATTTAACTTCATTTTTGTGTCTTACCAACTCCCCCCCCAAGCCCAAATTTATGTTGAAATGTAAATGTAGTGTTTGGAGATGAGGCCTTTGTGATGTGATTAGATCATAAAGGTGGAGATCTCATAAATGGGATTAGTGCTCTTCTGAAAAAAAAAAAAAAAACAAAAAAACCAGACGATGCCCACTGACCTCTTTTAGCCTGTGAGTACACAATAAAAAGGCTGCCATCTGTGAATTAGGAAAGAAAATCCTCACCAAACACCATATTTAAAAATACCTTGATCTGAGACTGCCCAGCCTTAATAACTATGAGAAGTAAACCTCTGTTGCTTATCAATTACCCAGTCCATGTTATTCTGCTGTAACAGTTTGAATAGACTGAGATAGAGCAAATATGGAACATTGATAATTACAGAAATTCACAGGGATAAAGAATATTTCCTGTGGAGAACTTAGTTTTGAAATGTTTCCTGGGCTTTCATGCCTTGAAAATATTCGGAGATATTTTCCACAATACATTTGATGAAATTATTATAAGGTCATTGGAAAAGCCCATCTCTCAAAACATTCTCTCATTAGCCTATTATACTATTTGTTTCTATTGTTTAGACTTACGCCCCCTGTAGAGCTAATTAAAAGTCCACTCTATAAGACGCATGAGGAAACTATTATAAAGGTGCTTTTTATTTTGTTATTTTATGATTTTTTAAAAATTCACTTTTAATTGTTGTACATCCCTATATTATATGACATGATATTTCAAAGTGTGGATGCAGTATATGACAATAAAATCAAGGATATTTCCATACACATCATTTCCAACTTATGACAAAGGTACATTTTAAACTTTTTTTAAAAATGTATAGAAGGTAAAGAAATAATATGGCTCTTTTAAGAAAATTCTCATAAGAACTATCTTTTTTGAAAATGTAAATCAGAAATTTTATTTTGCCTTATATATGTATTTTTAATTTATTGTATACATTCAGTTACATCACCACAGCTTGTAAAATTAATTTTCTCAGCATTAATTCACTACACACCAGTCCAGTTAAAGATATTATCTTACACATTATCATCAACAGACAATTCTGCATTTCTGTGTCCCTTAAATGTCTTGCCTATTTTCTCTTTGACTCCTTTCATCTTAAGAATCTGTCAGAATGCTTAATTTAATAAAACACAATATGTAATAAAACAAACTTAGTTCCAAGATAATTAACTACTCTATGGGGGAAAAAAATGGAGCCTAAGAAAAGAAACATCTTGGAAGGAAAACAGGTGCCTCCAAAGTCTAAATTTCAGGTCAACAACTGGTTTAGGATGGAATTCACTCATACATCTGAGGCCATACTTCCACTTTGTAGTGTGAAGAAAGGGTATATGGAGAGATTTATTGTAATTTCCTCAAAGTTACACAGCCAGAAGCACATAGGTCTTTTTTACTAATTCCGTTGTCCTTCTTATACCTGCCTTTGCCTTGTCTCCATGGGAATACAAGCATCTCAGCTGCTTATTGGTAGAGTGAAGGGCTGGACCAATTAATTGACTTTTTATTGAGAAATTATTATGGCCTGAGGGTATTCTCATTTTGTCATGACATGAATGTGGGTGTTAACCAAAAATTTGGTGTATAATCAACATTTAGAAAACCTGATAACATTAAACATTTCACTCTGTCACATCAACTTAGTCCTTTCTAATATCTACTGTGGAACAGCGATCTGAATGAGTTTATTATTAACAATTAGTGAGATATAATCTATTTTTAGATCAGATATAATTTATTTTTTCTCATTTTTTGCTAACTGACCTCAGTCTATCCTACCAAACATAACCCACATTATAGAAAATTAAAATCTTTGAGGCATTTGTATTTCTGGCTCAGTGGTGGCTTATCAAAACATCCCAAACTTGTAGAGTGTCATGGGAGATGTGAGCAAAGCTGAGAACTAATGAAGCTGACGTGTCAACTTTTCAAATTATTTTTTCAGATTTTCAGGCACAATTTAGGATTTTTAATGAGTTAGTTGCTGCCAGAAAAATATTTGGCTTCACTTTATAGAGGTATACACTTCAACTCTATATAGATGATGTCATCCTATATAAGATTTCTCTAATTATTAATACATATGTCATCCTCATTTGTAGGCACTAATGATGTGGTAGTAAAACCTCTGCCAAAATTTCAATGTCGCCATGAGTAATTTGCCTTCCCATATGTATTATATGTGGAAATGTGTTGGGCATTAATTTTTCTCCTAGGTTTCAGCAATAAAAAGCCTGGATTTTATTTTTGGGAGGTTGGGTAAAGGACGCTGTTTAACTAGAATGTGTTGGGGGAAATGCCTGGCTCTGAAAGAAACTGGATAAGGCAAGGAAGAAAAATACAGGTTTTACTTAAAGAAAAAAAAAATGCCCACCACCCCATATCTCTAGTACCTTTGCCCAGAAATTTTCCAAAGTCAAATTCCTCAAAAATTGAAATGGTATTTTCTTAGTGCTGGATATTATGTTCCCATCAAGATTTTTTTTTAATTTTTTTTTCTTTTTTAATTGAGATTTATTGGTTGTGTCAAGGATCAGTACAGATATTTCAATTTGTACCCAACTCTTAACATACGTACCAAAAATTTAAAAAGCCAAGTATAGTGATTCTTTTTAAGTTATTCCAGTGACATTCCAGCTTCAAATTTATAGGCAAATTTTCCTTAAGAGGATATTAAGAACCACTGTCTTTGGATGCTGAAAGCTGTTATGTAAGTACCACCAAATCACAATTTAGTATCATACACACTACATACTTCAAATTTCCAATCTTTAACAGCACAATAACAGAATTATTAGGAAAACTGGACTACCACAACCAAAGATGTTACAGAGTGCATACAATTCTGACAGGGAGAACAACAATCAAAGAGTGGTTTTCTTTAGGAAACAATACTACTAAAAAACATAATAGAAGTAATGTAAAATATTCAAGACACATTCAATGCATGACTATGACTCCAAACTGCCATTTAGTATGCTTTGAATTTAAGATATAAAAACTACCCACCACCCCCACATATGGAATGTTAAACTGACACACAAGAGAGTCAAAGCCTCCTATAAATCAACATCCCACTATTTTCTGGTTGTACTGAAAAATAAACAACCAGTAAATTATTTCACCTCTTAAAAAAAAAAGCATTTACACTT
>NW_006199342.1:2042886-2062822 GCF_000334495.1 Tupaia belangeri chinensis
AGTTGATAAAAATATTCCTCTGGATTGTACAAGAAGGGCGACAGGGACCATTGATAAGACATGGTATATGATATTACTCAGACTTGATTTCTTTCTTGCCTGCTTCATCAAAGGGTGGATTCTCCTCATTTTTAGTTTCTCCATTTTCTGCAGGTAAATCTTCTTTAGTGTCTAGATTGGCCACCTCAGCCTGTTTCCCCTTTGTTCCCCTTTCACCTTTTGTTTGCACTCTTTTGTCTGAAGATTTATCCTTCCCTGCTGCCTTTTTTGGCTTCCTCTCCACTTTTGCAGGAGGTTTAGCAGACAACCTTGCCTATCTCCTCTTGGGCTCTTCCTTGGCTGCCCCCTCCGCTGAGCTGACCTTCCTCTTGGGCATCTTGGCTGCAGACAGGGTGCGTGCTGGGCGCCTGATGAGGCTGCTGGGCGCCTGACGAGGCTGCAGAGATAAGAAAAAAAAAAATTCCAATAAGGGGATTTCTATTCCAATGACGCAGTCTTTCTTATCATGTCATTTGAATCTAGCCATTTTCTCAATATTTATTCCAATGTTTCAGTGTCTGCAAACTGGCCCTTTCTTAGGTTGAGAAGAGGAAACAATGATGAGTTACAATAATTTGCTGGGATCCCTGGTGTCAGAAGTCTCTCGGGCTTCATGCTGACTGAGAGGTTTGAGTTCCTCTGACCTGAGCACCTTTTCTTTCTCTTCCTTCCTAACATTCCTGTGTGAACAACCTCGCCTCATTCATTTCTCCCCAAGTTAGGCCTATGCCTTTTCCTCTGAGGGTCGATGAAGCTCCTTTCTCCTGTTCGTTCTTGCTCTCTTCTAAACCTCTCAGGGCTTCCTCCCTTGGTCCTTTTCTCTTACTATTATTAATATGATATCTGCCTGCCACTTTTTATTCAACTCCTTCCTTTTTTGTTTTGCCTTATGAAAACTTTATATTCTAACTTGTCTTTGATCTCACTCCTGTACAATGGCTTCCACACTTGTTTCCAGACTTTTGATAAACTCTTCTATAATTTCTTTTGTTTTTAGAGGATTTTCTTTGCTATTGGGTATGTGCACTAACCAGAGAGGCAGAAAGTGAAAATAATCCCCTGGGGGAATGGTCACGCCATTGTGTCTCCTCCATTCTCTTCTTGAGATTTTGGGTGCACACACCCATGCACCTGGCGTGTTTTAAGCCACTGGGTCCAGGACATGAACCATGGTCGACTACGTAGGAGTCCAGTGATGTAATTATTACACCATCTACTGGTCTCTAAACAAAGGTTTGAATAAAAAATTGTATAAGTACATAGAATGGAGGAGAGAATAGTGCAATGAACTCTCACCACCTCCCTTAATAATTGTTAATATTCTTTCAGTATTGTTTCATATATGCCAGATCCAGGTTCAATTTTTTTAAGCTATATCACACACAGATGGTGCTATATATTTTGTAATGAATTACCTAATTAGAGACATAATAGCTTGTCTTATATTATTATTGCTGATATTGATCATTGAGTTCTATTTATACCAATCTGATGTAGTCATTGTAACATTCCCCCATCATCTTGATTTTTTTTAGAGGTTCTTTTGCTATAGGGTGCATGCGCTCGCCAGAAGGACAGAGAGAGACAGAGACAGAAAGCGGGAAATCACCCCCCAGGGGGGATGGCCATGCTGCAATCCCTTCTCCTCCATTCTCCTCTCAGGATCTTGGGCACACACGCACACGTGCCTGGTGTGAGTTTTAAGCCATCGGGTCTGGGATGTGAACCGCGGTCGACTACGTGGGAGTCCAGCGACATAGCCATTATGCCAACTCCTGGTTCCCCATCTTGATTATTTTAGTACTCTGTGATAATCCTTGGTTAGACAAACTATTTCTCTAGGAACTGAAAAATCCTAATTATGCGATTTTTTTCTTTACTTTGCATTCTTTTTCAAGAACTTTCCTTGACAAGATATGAGTATTTGATTTGTTCCCTTGTTTTATAAATTTTAGAGTAATCAGTTAACAATGCCTTAGTAACTTTCAATGGTGGTGACTGAGATTTTTAATTTCGTTTTGTTTTCTGAAGGGGTCCATTTCATTATGATCTTACGATTTTCTCTAACATCGAAGCTACTTAATTTCTTTGCAGCTATTATTTTTGCTGCTTATATTATTATGGATTAGGCTGTGAGAGACTTTGAAATGGGCTTTTGTGTCCATTTGACATGATCACATTTGGTTTTACTCACTGTCTCATTTTCTATAGTGATAGAATATGCCAAACAATTCCTATAAAATTTCTGCTCCAAAACTTGGAAACGGTATTTTACCAAGAAGCCTGTTTTTTTGAGAGAGAAGTGGTATTTAGAGACCATAATACTGGCTCTAGGAGTAGTTCTTTCCACTGATTTATTATTTCTACATTTGCAATGGAAGGAACTAGAAAATACCAATTCCCCTTCTTACAAAGAAAAAAATAATAATGAGACATACTGATATTATCCATTTAAACCTACAATTATATGTTCACTACTTGACTTCTTTGATTTTATGCTCATTTTTCTCTTATTCTAAAAATCTCAATTCCTAATAAAATTAGCATGATTACTTACTAGTTTTCTCATTTAAAGTCCCTAAACAATTTAAAAATAACTTCAGTTTTTAAACGAGTCTACAAAATTGTTTTCAAGTTTGTTGCAGTTATTTTCTGAGGGATCTGAGAAAAAAGTACAATGAGGGGAAATAACCCCCTTTTTAATAGTTTATATAAGATCAGCAACTTGGGGCTGGACAGTGGCACAGGGTAATACAACCCTCTGTAAGGTTAACCTACAGGGTTACAAGTTCACATCTGGAGACCTCCCCAAACACACTTATCCCAGGGCTGGATGAATCTAGGGGTGGACAGCAAGCAGCCTGAAGACTTGATGGCTGCTGCCTTTTTCTCTCCTCTCCCTGCCGTCCCTTACCCCTATCCCCTATATCTCTTTGGCTCATGGAAGTAAATTTTAAAAACTTTTAAAAAGAAAGATAGACAGCCTGAAGAACAGTAAACTCATGATAGAACTGTGGTGAAAGCCTTCCCAGAACAAAGGAAAGGCAACGTGGCACAGTCAGTATCTATGTACACTGTGCAGCTCCATAGCAGCCCTGTAGTTCTATCTACACGAGCGTAGCTCTCTACAACCCTGTAGCTCTGTGTACAAATGAGTAGTTCTATAGCAACCCTGCCTGTAGCATAGGCCAACAGATCATAATGTATGTTAACATATAAGAAAGACAAAGGGACTATAATGTAAAAAGAAACTAACAGAAAATACACAAAGAAATGCCCCATTCAGCCTTTGGATGCTAATCAGCTGAGCTGAGGCTGGCACAAATGAAGGCTGCTTCCTGATATAAAGCCTTGGTGGCCTGTCTCTGTACATAGACCCGGCAACAGGGCAACTGAGTGGCATGTCTTGTTTGCTCTAAGTCCAAACACACCTGAGAAAAATGACCCAATGTTTATCACATTGTAGTTCAGTAAAAGTTATCAGAATCAAATCTGTTAAGAGATTCATCATTTTGTAATACACCATAGAGTAAAATGTCTTGAACATTGGTGAATAGGGCCTTGGTGACTGGTGATCTATCTCTCTCTCTCTCTCATCTATCTATCTCTATTTCTATCTATCTATCATCTA
This sequence comes from Tupaia belangeri chinensis, assembly GCF_000334495.1. NCBI lineage: Eukaryota > Metazoa > Chordata > Mammalia > Scandentia > Tupaiidae > Tupaia > Tupaia belangeri. The sequence continues at coordinate 2,046,557 of NW_006199342.1, forward strand.
TCTATCTGTCACATATCTATATCTATCATCTATCTATCTATGCACACACACACACACACACACACACACAAAACAGTTCCCAATGTGCACCTGGCGTGTTTTAAGCCACTGGGTCCAGGACATGAACCATGGTCGACTACGTAGGAGTCCAGTGATGTAATTATTACACCATCTACTGGTCTCTAAACAAAGGTTTGAATAAAAAATTGTATAAGTACATAGAATGGAGGAGAGAATAGTGCAATGAACTCTCACCACCTCCCTTAATAATTGTTAATATTCTTTCAGTATTGTTTCATATATGCCAGATCCAGGTTCAATTTTTTTAAACTATATCACACACAGATGGTGCTATATATTTTGTAATGAATTACCTAATTAGAGACATAATAGCTTGTCTTATATTATTATTGCTGATATTGATCATTGAGTTCTATTTATACCAATCTGATGTAGTCATTGTAACATTCCCCCATCATCTTGATTTTTTTTTAGAGGTTTTTTTGCTATAGGGTGCATGCGCTCGCCAGAAGGACAGAGAGAGACAGAGACAGAAAGCGGGAAATCACCCCCCAGGGGGGATGGCCATGCTGCAATCCCTTCTCCTCCATTCTCCTCTCAGGATCTTGGGCATATGCACGCACATGCCTGGCATGAGTTTAAGCCACGGGGTCCAGGACTCGAACTGCAGTTGACTACATGGGAGTCCAGCGACATAGCCATTATGCCAACTCCTGGTTCCCCATCTTGATTATTTTAGTACTCTGTGATAATCCTTGGTTAGACAAACTATTTCTCTAGGAACTGAAAAATCCTAATTATGCGATTTTTTTCTTTACTTTGCATTCTTTTTCAAGAACTTTCCTTGACAAGATATGAGTATTTGATTTGTTCCCTTGTTTTATAAATTTTAGAGTAATCAGTTAACAATGCCTTAGTAACTTTCAATGGTGGTGACTGAGATTTTTAATTTCGTTTTGTTTTCTGAAGGGGTCCATTTCATTATGATCTTACGATTTTCTCTAACATCGAAGCTACTTAATTTCTTTGCAGCTATTATTTTTGCTGCTTATATTATTATGGATTAGGCTGTGAGAGACTTTGAAATGGGCTTTTGTGTCCATTTGACATGATCACATTTGGTTTTACTCACTGTCTCATTTTCTATAGTGATAGAATATGCCAAACAATTCCTATAAAATTTCTGCTCCAAAACTTGGAAACGGTATTTTACCAAGAAGCCTGTTTTTTTGAGAGAGAAGTGGTATTTAGAGACCATAATACTGGCTCTAGGAGTAGTTCTTTCCACTGATTTATTATTTCTACATTTGCAATGGAAGGAACTAGAAAATACCAATTCCCCTTCTTACAAAGAAAAAAATAATAATGAGACATACTGATATTATCCATTTAAACCTACAATTATATGTTCACTACTTGACTTCTTTGATTTTATGCTCATTTTTCTCTTATTCTAAAAATCTCAATTCCTAATAAAATTAGCATGATTACTTACTAGTTTTCTCATTTAAAGTCCCTAAACAATTTAAAAATAACTTCAGTTTTTAAACGAGTCTACAAAATTGTTTTCAAGTTTGTTGCAGTTATTTTCTGAGGGATCTGAGAAAAAAGTACAATGAGGGGAAATAACCCCCTTTTTAATAGTTTATATAAGATCAGCAACTTGGGGCTGGACAGTGGCACAGGGTAATACAACCCTCTGTAAGGTTAACCTACAGGGTTACAAGTTCACATCTGGAGACCTCCCCAAACACACTTATCCCAGGGCTGGATGAATCTAGGGGTGGACAGCAAGCAGCCTGAAGACTTGATGGCTGCTGCCTTTTTCTCTCCTCTCCCTGCCGTCCCTTACCCCTATCCCCTATATCTCTTTGGCTCATGGAAGTAAATTTTAAAAACTTTTAAAAAGAAAGATAGACAGCCTGAAGAACAGTAAACTCATGATAGAACTGTGGTGAAAGCCTTCCCAGAACAAAGGAAAGGCAACGTGGCACAGTCAGTATCTATGTACACTGTGCAACTCCATAGCAGCTCTGTAGTACTATCTACACGAGCGTAGCTCTCTACAACCCTGTAGCTCTGTGTACAAATGAGTAGTTCTATAGCAACCCTGCCTGTAGCATAGGCCAACCGATCATAATGTATGTTAACATATAAGAAAGACAAAGGGACTATAATGTAAAAAGAAACTAACAGAAAATACACAAAGAAACGCCCCATTCAGCCTTTGGATGCTAATCAGCTGAGCTGAGGCTGGCACAAATGAAGGCTGCTTCCTGATATAAAGCCTTGGTGGCCTGTCTCTGTACATAGACCCGGCAACAGGGCAACTGAGTGGCATGTCTTGTTTGCTCTAAGTCCAAACACACCTGAGAAAAATGACCCAATGTTTATCACATTGTAGTTCAGTAAAAGTTATCAGAATCAAATCTGTTAAGAGATTCATCATTTTGTAATACACCATAGAGTAAAATGTCTTGAACATTGGTGAATAGGGCCTTGGTGACTGGTGATCTATCTCTCTCTCTCTCTCATCTATCTATCTCTATTTCTATCTATCTATCATCTATCTATCTGTCACATATCTATATCTATCATCTATCTATCTATGCACACACACACACACACACACACACACAAAACAGTTCCCAATGAATAAACCTATTTTATTTTTTAAACTAATACTTTAAAGTTCAGGGTTCAGTGTGGGAGGCTTGTGGTCATTCATATATGCTATTGCTTAATTTCTCAAAGAAATCCACATATCCAATGTCACTTGGAACATTGATTTTCAAGGCCAAATAAAACTTGCAGCAAGCAGATATTGGAATGGTTTTAAGTACACACCAGAATTTGACTTTCATGTCTATTCAAGATAGTTCACACATCTCTAGGGTTACTGAAGCACTCAAAATTATAAGTGGACTTACTAGTGGGCTGTCAATCGTGTGCTAATTTTCTTTCAAGTTCAAAGAGCAGCTGAAATCGACCTCTTAATTTTAGTTTAATATTTTTCCGTTTGAAAGAAAGCTTTTAACAATTGTCAGCAGTTGCTCAAAGTGAGTTTAACTTAAAAAACGGAAAAATAAAGAGTAGTGCTGACAATAAAATACACAGCAAACTCCTTAACCAGAGATATGTAAAAAAAGAAGTTAGAAAATTTTAAAGTGAAAATTTATAATACAAGACCAACTGGTGCTGTGGTAATTAAGGCATTTGAATCCTATATGACTTACTGTGTATTCAAGTCCTGGACACAGTGGCTTGACAAACACACTGGGCATGTGTGTGTACCCAATATCCTAAGAGAAACTGCAGGAGAGGAGATTGCTTTGTGGCCATCCTCCCTGAGGGGTGATTTCCCTCTTTCTCTTTTTCTTTGTCTTTCTCTCTCTAGCTTGCACCTTGTAGAAAAAAAAAAATCAAATTGGTCGCTAATTTAAAAAGCCCATGAACCTAAAAGATTATTTATTTGTATAATTTCAGAAGTAATGATTTTTGAAAATGTCCAAAGGCATGAGGACTTAGTACAAACCAAATTAAATAAGCACTCAATTGATATCTAGCTTCTAGATATCAGTTGACTAGCCAGCATTGACTGACTCTCAATTTCTGTCTATGAAGCTACTTCAAGTTATTTGGTCCCTGTCAGTGCTAGCAATTTGCATGGAATTTGGGATTGACAAAAAAGTGATATGAATAAAATAAATTTTAGTCCTGGTCTTGTGTTATGATTGATGAGGAATCAGTGACATGGTTTCCTCAATTGTCTAAGGAAATATTGGTTCTCTCTCCACTGGCTATATGTCACTTTGTTTGTGTGTTATTGTGTGTCAATGTATACACATTATATAATGCAAATAAAACTAGACTGGGGCATTCATGAATTATATTATCCCAAATTATATAATAGATATTGTGGGACTCCCTGTATGAAGCAAAAAGTCTAAAAATAAATTTAAAGCTTATTTTTAATTCTCAGCAAATTGTTTCCATCAATATGACAAATTAGATATGTCACTGATTCTCCTGATCAAATGGGAAAAATTGTGAATAAATACATATTTTGAAAAGTTTTTGTTTATTTTACTTATTTACTTTAGTTCCTAGTGAGAGGATTATTTTTTACTTCCTAGATAAATAGCGTATTGTACATGTGTGCTTTAAGAAAGCAGACATTTATTTAGAGTTTTATGGAGATTTCTTTGGTTTTTTTTTAATTTATTTATTTTAAAATTTATTTATTTGTTTTTTTTAAATTTATTTTTAAATTTATTTTATACATTCAATTGCAATACATCATTTAGCTTATAAAGTGAATTTACGCAGCATGAATACACCTCACACCAGTCCAGTTGAAGATACTGGACTGGTATTATCATCAATAGACAACAATCCATATCTGTGTCCCATAAATATCTTGCCTCTCTATTTTTCTCCTTTATTACTTTCCTTACACTCTTCCCTTTTCCCAACCTCTGAACCATCTTTTAAAGACACTAATAAAAATAGACTATGGGAACCAGCAGTTAGCATAATGGCTATGTCGCTGGACTCCCGTGTAGTCCACCACAGATCAAGTCCTGTACCCGATGGCTTAAACTCTCACCCGGCGCGTGTGCGTGCGTGCCCAAGATCCCGAGAGAAGAATGGAGGAGAAGGGATTGTGGCATGGCCATCCCCCCAGGGGGTGATTTCTCGCTTTCTGTCTCTCTGTCTCTCTCTGTCTTTCTGGCAAGCACGCGTGCCCTATAGTGAAAACCTCTCCCCCCCACAAAAAAAAAATAAGAAAAAAAAAATAAGGACTATGTGGAGGCAAAACAAAGTTAAATAGGGATGCAAAAAAAGTGTTGATGCTTGCATTTACTCTGGGATAGTTTTCCTGTACAGGCAAAACAGATGAATACAAAACCCAAGGGTTGCAATAAGTGGAAAACCTAACAGCAGACTTACAAATAAAGCTGTTACCTCAGAGAGTTGTACTTTTAGAACAGGAAATCACTATCTTTACCTTGATGCAGGGTGGAGGAAAAAGATCTCATCTGAGAATTTGTTTAAATTCAGCCTTTGTAAACATGTGTCATCTTGATTCATTCTAGATTGTCTGTAAAAAACCTCAAGAAGCAAATGTAAAGAAATTTGGAAGTGACCCCCACATGAACAATATAAGCAAATACAAATCCTCTTTGAAGGATCTTAACTTCAACACAGGATTTCCAAATATTTTCACAGAAAAAAGTCCAAAGATCACAGTTAAAACAAAAAAATTACAAAGCACACAAAGCCCTGTGGGAACAGATTAGACAAGAAATGCTAAAACAGACCCACAGGACTTCTGGTATTATCAGAAATTAGAAATTGAGTTGTAAGAGAAGAATGGAACTATGAAATAGGTCTAAATAAATTCAAAGCAAAACTTAGAAATATGATCAAACAAGAGACTGGAGAAAAACAACCTAACACTTTGGGGAAAAAAATCAAAGAGAACTTCTATGAATGAGAAATATAGACAATATAATTTAAAATCCTAGGTATAGATTAAACAAATTAGACACAGCAAAAAGGAACCCAGTGAACTGGAAGATCTAAAGAAATTTGGGGTACAGATCCAAAAAAATAAGATGAGAAAATTTATACACACACACACATACACACTGACACATGCACACCCACAGACATTTACACTTATTCCAGAGGTAAATGAAAGAAATAAAATGGAAGAGGCGATATCTAAAAAAAAAAAAAAAAAAAAAATGGACGAAAACTTATTGAGATTGTTTAAAAGTATACATTCTCACATGTAAGAAACCCATTGAATTACAAGGGAAAAAATGTCAAGTATGATCACAAAATAGCTGTATATAAGTGAAAAGATATCTTTAAAAGGAGCAAACAAAACAACAGATCACACACAAAAGAACAGAAATTACATGGATTTTCGCCTTCTCAAAAGCAACAAAAGCCAGAAGACACTAAAACAGTGTCTTCAGTACTCTAATAGAAAAATCACTGCCAATTTAATTTTATCCCTGGAAAAATATTATATTTTCCATTAATGAAGGTGAAATAGGGGCTGGCAGGTGGCATGGTGGTTGGAGTGCTGGATACCCACATGGCCAACCTTGGTTCAAATCCTGAACCTGGTGGTTTGCTTTTTGCACATTCCCTCCCTCTGGTCAAATTGAAAAATTATAATAATAAATATATTAAATAATTTTTTAAAAAAAGATGAAATAAAGAAATCTCAGAACTAAATAAAAATCCATCACTATAGAGAATACTAAAGGACACCTTGAAGAAGAGAGAAAATATTTTTTGGTAGAGTATTTAACATGAGTGTATTTGGGCGCATGTGCGTGCTTGCCCAAGATCCCGAGGAGAATGGAGGAGAAGGGATTGTGGCATGGCCATCCCCCCTGGGGAGTGATTTCTCGCTGTCTCTCTTCATCTGTCTGGCGAGCACACACGCCCTATAGCAAAAACCTCTCCAAAAGAAAAAAAATACATATGAGTGTATAAAAGATTAAAAAATATATCAGAAAATATATCAATAAGTCTAAATAAATATGATATATACATAATAGAAATAATAATATTTAATATGTGGGTATAATAAAGTTTACAACTACAATACTGAACTATTATATAATAACATATAAGTAGTAATGCAGGTGATGACTTAAAATATTTCTATTTGTTTAGATAATATCAGATGTAATATCAATATAGGTAAAATTTAGACTTTCTTAAATAGACAATTTCAAAAAGCTAGGATACAAGTGCAATGTGACAACTAGAATTGGATCCAGAAACACAGAAAAGGACATTAATAAATTTTAAGGAAAATCTGGAATTTACTTTGAATTTGGGAACTTCAAAAGTCAATGGAAAAGTGTGATCAATTTATTAGGGGGGTTTTTTTGGTACATAATATTTTGAAATTCATGCAGTTTTAAATAATACAAATTTCCGTGAGCTTTTTGCAGATTCCCTCATGATGTACCAATATTGTTTTTTTAGTTTTGATAAAAAGTACTGTGGTAATATAAAATGTTAACAATATGGGGAAATAGATTGTGATTATACAGGAACTTTTTGTATTATCTTTGCTTATAACTTATTTTTAGAAATCTAAAATCATTTCCAAAAAAAAGTATATTTTAGAAAATTGCTAGTATAAGGAATGAGCAGTTAGCTTAATGGCTATGTAGTTGGACTCCATGTAGTCGACCGCAGTTTGAGTCCAGAACCTGGTGGCTTAAACTTACGCTGGGCGTGTGTGCGTGCATGCCCAAGATCCCGAGAAGAGAATGGAGGAGAAAGGATTGTGGCATGGCTATTCCCCCAGGGATGATTTCTCACTTTCTTTCTCTCTGTCTCTGTTTGTCTGGTGAGCGCATGTGTTATAGCAAGAACCTCTCTCAAAAAAGAAAATTACTAGAATAAAAGAATAGCAAATAGTATAGCACATCTAAAGAAGTAGAGAGGAAAAAGGAAATTGAAAAAAAAATCATATCGATTAATCCAGAAGAAAGTAAAAAAAGAGCACAACACACAAATACGTAAGAGAAAAGAAAATAGTATCACAGAGACCAGTAGATAGTGCAATGGTTAAGTCATTGGACTCCCACATGGCCGACCACAGTTCAAGTCTCAGACCTGGCAGCTTAAAAGTCACGCGAGGTGAGTGTTTGTGTGTGCCCAAGATACTGAGAAGAGAGTGGAAGAAAAGTGATTGTGGCATGGGCATCCTCCCTGGGGGGTTATTTCTCGCTTTCTGTCTCTCTGTCTCTCTAGCGAGCGCACATGCCCTATAGCAATAATCTATCTTTAAAAAAAAAGAATCACAAATTTGAAGTTAGTATAAATAACTCTGAACACATAGTAATAACAATAAATGGCCTAAATTTTCTAGTTAATGATGACAAAAACTGCCAAGTGATTATAAAAAAATACACCCAACAAAAAGTTTGCAAAATGTATACAACTAGTGTATCATAACACAGGAAGTTTGACAGTAGAAGTTTATAAAAAGAACACTAAATGAACATTAACCATAGAAAGGCAGTAAATAATGTCAGAAGAAAACAATCCCTAAGGCAAAAATATTTTTAGAGGTAGTAAGAATAAAAAAATCAGTACATTGGGTAAAAAATAAAAATTTTATGGAAAGATATTAGAATTTTGTATTTTATGTGGAAATAGAATTTTTCCTGAGAGGCTTCAAAATTAATACAGACCCTACTGAGTGCTTGATTTCAGCCTACATTAATAGAAAAAAAAAATGTTTTCTGCTACTATACTCTCAGCATAGAACACTTCCTGATCACTAAAATATGTAGATTTTATTGTCATAAGCAATTCTTTCATATCAGCTGGCTGTTGTACAATTTAATTCAATTCAGGACCAGCAGTTGGAGTAATGGCTATGTTGCTGGACTCCTACGTAGTCGATCACGGTTTGAGTCCCAGACCCAGTGGCTTAAACTCATACCGGGCACGTGTGCGTGCATGCCCAGGATCCTGAGAGGAAAATGGAAGAGAAGGGATTGCAGTGTGGCCATCCCACCTGAGGGGTGATTTCTTGCTTTCTGTCTCTGTCTCTCTCTGTCCTTTTTTTTATTTTTTCTTTTTCTTTCTTTTTTTTTTTTTTTTTTTGTACAGAAACAGAGAGATAGAAAGCGAGAAATCACCTCCCAGGGGGGATGGCAATGCCACAGTCCTTTCTCCATTCTCCTCTTGGGATCTTGGGCACGCATGCACACGCGCCCAGTGTGAGTTTAAGCCACCGGGTCCGGGACTTGAATTGCAGTCGACTACTTGGGAGTCCATCGACATAGCCATTACACTAACTGCTGGTCCCCTCTGTCTCTCTCTGTCTTCTGGCAAGTGCATGCACCCTATAGCAAAAACCTCTCAAAAAAAAAAAAAAAAAGGAAAAAAAAGAAAAAGAAAGAAAGAAAGAAGGAAAAAAGAAAAAGAAATGTGATTTTTTAAAGATTTTTTTTCCATAGGCTGTGTGCAAAATCCTTTCCAAAAATAAAAAAAAAAATTAATTCAATTCTGTCACTAGCTGGAGTTATTGCAGACTCCATAGGGTAAGGGCTTATTCCCACAAGAGTGTCTCCACACCACGCCAAATGCAATAGAAAGTCCAAGGCTGTTTTTAATATGTGCTTCTGACTGACCAGCTATAAGTCAGAGGCAAATTATTCATTGCCTTCAGGCAAAAATGATGATGAGGCAAGCAAGTCTGGTTATTGTCTACAGCAGGACTGCATAGAGATATGTTGGTGTCAGTGGAGTATATGGTGTATATGGTATCATATCTCTGCATGGAGATATAGATATGATGGGTAATCACTGCTCGGGGCAGTTTTCTTTCTGGGCATGAGGGACAGAATGACTGGTTCCCATTCTCCACAAAGGGTTTAAAGACAAGCAATGATTAACAAGGTAGCAGAAGTAAATGGAGTCTGTCAAGAAAACCCTTAGATCCTGGTTAACAAGCTAAGTATGATTTTGTGAATTCTTGGTTGCTAAAATCTTCTCAGTCATATGGAAAGGGGCTAGCGGTGTGTCCATAACCAAGTATCAGCAAGGTTAACCTCTATTAGTTGAGCATTAGGCTCTATCTATTGTAAGAGAGGTAAAAGGTTAGGTTCTGTAAGGCTCATTGTGAAGTAGAAGATAGAAGTTAAAGCCTGATTTTTCTTAGGCTTATTCTATTAAGGTAGTCTTTAAGACTAAATTCAATATAGTTACTTTGGTTCTGTTATGGACCTATTTCAGAAAGATGGAAGTAAGGTAGGAGTTTATTTTGGTGAAAAAAAAAATCTATGTATGGTTTTTCCATTATATCCATTTCCAGGAACTTTGTGAAGGTATTTTGTAGGATTAACCACTGAGGAGAGTCTGAAGAGCAACGAGTCTGTCAATGCTCAGAGTGATGCCAAACACTCCTGTTGTTTGTTGCCCCATGTCTTTTCTCCCTTCTTTCTTGCAATACTATATGAATTTCTTTAGAACATGCCTGCCCCTATGTAGTTTGTGTGAGAGTGATCCCACTCCAACTCTCGTGGTAATCTCTGATTTGTTTCAGTTAATCTAAGGGTCCTCATACTCTAGGGGTAGCACTTTACCTATTATATGATAATCCAGTTAATGTGTACCTTGAACTATTGTAGAGAAGTCTGAGAAAACTAGGACATGAGATCCTTCCCCTCCTTGACTTAGTGTTTCATGAAGACAGGTTGGAAGGTAAATTGAAAGAATAGAGCCAGGTATCTTCTAGGTGATTGATCTTGGAATGTACACTCACTCTTAAGTTCCTTTACTCTTCCCAAAATACAGGAAGCAATTTTCTCCAATATTGCCTCATAGTCCTGTAGAACAAAACTGCCGGACATGAGGCCAATTGTCTTAAGCTCCTCCCTGAACTTAAAGCTTGAAAGATGCTAAAATATCTGAAAAAAAGAAAAAAATGAAAGATTATCATGAACTATTGTCATCTCCTAAGCCAGCTGATTTCAAAGAGAATTATTTTCTCACTATTGTCAAAGCATTAAACCTATTGTTTCCCCCTTTAAATAACTTTATGATATTAGTCCCATGCTGGCCCCAGAATGATTTTGAAATCATATCTTTATCATAAAATTTAGCTAATCATGGTGGTTAAGGCACTAGACTCCCACATGGCTGACCATGTTTTGAGTCTTGGACATGATGACTTATTTTCTCACTTTCTCTCGTTCTCTCTCTCTTTGATGAGCACGTGTGCTCTAAACCAAATTAAAAAAAATAAAAAATACAATTAAAATATATAATTTAAAAAATTTAGCTAATCACTGTGACACAAGATTTGTTGGTATAGCTTTTTTTATATTGAGAGTTTTTTGCCATAGGGCAGGTGCGCTCACCAGAAAGACAGAGACAGAGAGACAGAAAGTGAGAAATCACCCCGCCCCCAGAGTGGATGGCCATGCCATAATCCTTTCTCCTCCATTCTCCCCCTGGGATTTTGGGTGTGAGCACACGCATGCACACACACGCACACACACATCTTGGGCACACACGCTGCAATCCTTTCTCCTCCATTCTCCTCTTGGGATCTTGGACATGCACACACACGCGCCCAGCATGAGTTTAAGTCACCGGGTCTGGAACTCGAACCGCGGTTGACTATGTGGGAGTCTAGTGACATAGCCATTACACCAGCTGCTGGTCCCAACAGGATACATAAAAAAAACCAAACAAACAAAAAAAAAACTGATCAAAATTTTCTGTACATATAGCTCTATATGATACATTATAATGCAACATATTCTTGCTACATAATTATAGAAATACTAAAAAACCCAAGAGCACAGGGGAAGCAAAGGAAATACAATCCTGAGCCATCTGAACAAGATGATTTGATGAATCCTTTTAAAGTTTAGAAAATGTGGAAGAGGAAACAAATGCATGCACACTGCCATCGTGAGCAAAATACATCAAATACTTGCTCTGCACTAGGTGTAGGTGGAGGGAAGGCGAATTTCACATGCACACCATGTGCACACCATGACTTTTTGCATTTAAAACTACCCTGCATTCTGTAAGACCCATCCACCTGTCACTCAGAATAACTTGAATACTTTGTTTCTGGGCATTTGTTCTCATTTTTACCCAAATAAATTAATCTTTGCATATTTTACTTTATCCCTGCCTTCTTCTCTTAGGTTGTCATTTTTGTTTTTACTTTTGTTTTTTACCACAGAGGTTTTTGCTATAGGGCGTGTGCGCTCTCCAGAAAGACAGAGAGAGACAGAGAGACAGAAAGTGAGAAATCACCCCCCAGGGGGGATGGCCACGCCGCAATCCCTTCTCCTCCATTCTCCTCTTGGGATCTTGGGCACGCACACACATGTACCTGGCATGAGTTTAAGCCACCGAGTCCGGGACGCAAATCGCAATCAACTACATGGGAATCCAGGGACATAGTCATTATGCCAACTGCTGGTCGCAGGTTGTCAATTTTTAACTTTTAAGATATTAAACTTCTAGTACAGGTAACATAAAAGTGTGCTCCTAGCAAACCCAGGTACAGTAAAAATATTATGCTTTATATTTAAAGCTGATAACTCAGAAGATATAACCTTTTATTATACCAACTATGTTAGAGTGCACTTATTTACCAAAGTCACGTGAACTAGAAAATTATTTGGATTAGTTCTTGTGCTTCCAAAAGTTTAGGAAACACCTACTTTAGGTAAGTTCTTACATTTATTCTAGGCCAATTTAATAGAGCTCTTTTATAAATTAATTTTGTCGATACCATCTGGAGGTAGAAAAATATCGCACATATATAACACACATATATTCATAGAGATAAATAAGCACATAGATACCAAGAGTCATACAGCTTTTATTAAATAATTTTAGCCATACATAAGTGCAGCAATAGAATAGTCCCTAGTTTATAAGAGAATAACTAGTTCAGAACTGTAATTTTGGCCAGCAAGATTATCTGTAGAGATGAATAAAAATTTCTACTAACGTTTGTGAAATATTCTTTTAAAGTTTTTCATTTGCCAATCTCTAAATAGTTCCTTTTCTTCTCCTGATAAATTGTGCATCTTTTATTTTCATTTCCAAAGAAATGGCTGTTAGGTTAATCACGTTACAAAATTTACATCTCAAATGCACAGAGCTTAGACAGCAGAGTTAAATACTTTCATTTGACAAAACAAGAGATATAAAGTCCCAGTTCATACATATTAGAAAAGAAAACCACCTTAAACAAAGATAAGACTTGTAATAATGGATTGAAATTGATGCCTTCTTCATTATGAGTTCTATAGATTTAGTCCTTCACTTTCTGGTATAAAGAAAAAGACATTCTTACAAATGCAAATTTCAATTATGTTTCTTATAAAAGGATCTCAAAATTACTAGGTGAAAATAGTGCTTTTGCCAGAAAGGCATATTTAGAGACTACTTAAGCTGGTAGGCTACTTCCCCGCCCAGATTGTGTTTAAAACTGAATTTAGGGTGGATCCATTAATGAGTAGGTCAGACCAAGCATTTTCTATGGCTGAGCTCAACATGGATAGAACTCAATGTTTTATAAATAATATTTCTAATCTTGTCTCATAGTCAGAAACTGAATCGTCCTGCTTTCACAAGGATAAATGACAGACCAGACTTATTTTTTAATATTTTGGTGAAAGATTCTAAGAGATTGTTTGTTAGTTCGTTTGTTTGTTTTAGTCCATCTCTGAACGACTGAATGGTTGAAACATTGACATCTTCCACAAGTACCTCCCATTTGGATTTATTTATCCATTTATAGGCTTTACTAAGTATCAGTATTATGTGAATAAATTGGTAAAGATTAAGGACTTCTGGATCATATGTGCCAATGAGAACTCTGAACTTCAAATTTCTCAGATTTCCTTTGAGACACGGAAGAATTTTATTTTTGCTTTAATTCCGAGATTTTGACCAAGTTGTAAAAGTTGTTAAAAAATAAGACCTGGTTGGGTTTTTTGAAGTAGTAACATATTTTTTTAACTTTTTGCCAGAGGATATGTACACTCACTGGAGAGAGACAATAGACAGAGGCACAGAAAAAAAAAAAAAAAAAAAAAAAAAGTAAGGAAGCACACCCACAAGTGACATAGTCATGTGGCAATCCCTTCTCTTCTCCTATCTTTTTTAGGATTTGAGGCATGCTCATACTTAGACTTAGCATGTCCTTTTCAAGCTGCTGGGTCCAGGACTCAAATCATGTAATTGACCATGTAGGACTCAGCTGCCTTAACCACTAGGCTGTGGGCTGGCCCCTGGAGGGTTAACTTCATAAGCCATTTGTTTAGCTCTCTTTTCATCATTAGAATGAGAAGCCAAAAGGTCAGTAGACTCAGAATAAGCAGAGGAGGAGGCTCAAAAGAGAGAGAAATCCTGGTCAGAGTTAAATCAGTCAATTTCTCATCAGTTTGTTGCTTAATCTTTTTATTTGCCTTTTGTAAAAATACTATTTTCAGAAATGTGATTTTTTTAAGTTTTTTTCCCCCATAGTGTGTGTGCATTCACTAGAGAGAGACGAAGAGAGGGAACGTGAGAAATCACCCCCAGAGGTCATGGCCACACCACAGTCCCTTCTCCTATATTCTGTCAGGATTTGGGGCACACATGCACACACACAACTGGTATGATTTTCAAGCTGCTGAGTCCAGGACTTGTATCATGATTGGTCATGTGAGAGTCCAACATCTTAACCACCACATCTCCCGCTGGCCCCCTAGAGGTGCAAATTTTGCTTTATTTAATTCTTTAGAAGCCTCTTCATGCCAATCAAAAATACAACCCATACTTTTTTTATGCATTTAAGATTATTTTTATTCTACTGCATCTTCCAGGGGAGTAATTTTATCTAGGTTAAAACTTTCACACTGGCAAATGTAACTCTAAAGTAATATTTGGAATGTTTATCAATTTCTTTAGAAAAGCACAATTCTAGGTCCTTAATGCTCATACCTGAAGTTGGTTAGAGTTCTAGACAGAGGAGTGTTAGATTCCTTGGATCCAGACACCTGTATCTGTTTACTCATTGCTCCTAGGGTCACCACTTGGGGGAGGGCAAGAGCTCTTTTGATCCCACTGATGACACCTTCAGTGTTAAAAGTAAAACTTTATAGAAAATAAAGTTAATGGAGTTAAATGATGTATCTGAACTCTGCTGCATCAGTATGAGCAGCAGTTTTTATAGGCTTATACAAAAGTAAGACAAAAGAAATGTATTTTCTTGCTTAGAGTAGAAGATCCTAGTTAGAGATTAGTTGGTGGTTTGTGATTGGTAGTCTCAAGTTTTATTTTACTGTTTATGTTGAATTTAAGTTTGCTTATATAGGAACTTAAACTAGAGTCAGATAAGCCTAATGACCTCCAGATTAAAAAAAAAAGTAATGTTAAAAGGGATATTTAAATTATGCTGCCTTTGAAACCTTCTTGCTCACTGTATTATCTTCCAATAAGGATAATTAGAAAAAAATAAGTCTTGCTTACTTCTGTTCACTTGAAAAACAAACTCTCAAAACACAGGTTTTAACTAACATTTGGTCTCACAGCCCTAGGAAGTGAGTGAAGAAGTAAAATAATGAGTTAAAACTCAATATATTATTTAGTAGCAATTCTTTACTGTGTAGAAATATATTTAGTTCTAATTTGTTCATCTCTTGTCCTCATAAAGACAGAACAGGAATTGAAAGTTGATCATGGTTTAAAAGATGAAAGGACCAAATAAAAGCATAATAGCACTATATCAAAATATTTTGATGAATCTTCTACTTCTGCCTTTTTTTTGAAATCATGGTATTTCAGAAATCAAAATGATACCACTTTGCACATTGATTTTGCCCAGAAGCAAAAGTCCAAACTCTTTTGTTATAAAGAAGAAATGTAAACTAAACACCAGATCCCCTACCACTACAAATAGCCATTCTACTCTGCATGTTAGTCTAGAGGTTTATAATAAATAGGCAGTGTGGACAGTTGAAGGACATCGTTAAAGATTCTCTCTCTGAATAAAGAATTCTCATGCCTCAGCTGCCTTCTCTCAATGGCTGAATTTATATCTGTTACCAATATTAGCTTTAATAAGTAATTTCTAAGATATAACAAAAATTTATTTTACAGTGTTCATTGTTTCTCATAGTAAACATTGTTGGGAAAGTATGCTTCTCTAATCATATAGAAATCTGAGATACAGAGAGAGAAAAAATGTCTAATAACATAAAAAAAAGAGGTAAGACAAACTGAATAATAATCTTGGCAACTGTTGGTTTCTTTTTAGAAGTCCCGGTCTATTTTCCATTGCCTGCCTAGGATTCACTTAAACAGTAGAAGATTGCAGGCCATGAAGAGGAGAGCCCAAGAGAAACAGAACTGTCCACATGTGGGTATTCCCTGAAGAATTAAATGTAATTCTAGGGTCCACTCCACTTTGTTTGCTAGTAGGAACTATCTTTGAATACAAGTAAGAAACTTCTACTGGGAAACTTCTACTTGATCAAGTATGGTGTTTTGTACTCTCAAATTAAATTGTGTGTGTGTGTGTGTGTTGGGGCTCAGAAAATAATATTCCAGAATATGGTGCTTTGGCATGCTGAGTGTTTTAATTAAAGAAATCAGAAGGCTTTACAAGGCTGCCTCAGAATCAAGGTCTTTATAACCTTCCCTGTTTCTCCTTGCAAGCATAGGGAA
>NW_006199342.1:2062853-2068696 GCF_000334495.1 Tupaia belangeri chinensis
CTCTGCAGTTCCTTTATGGACTAAGGGGTTTTATCCAGAAAGAAAGCACTGTCTTGGACCTTTTTTTGAAATCGACATTCACCAGGAAAAATGAACTCTTGTCATAGGAGAGGAAACTAAAAGTCTCCAAGCATAAAACATCATGCTTAAGAGACTTCTCACCTATTCTTTCAATTATTCACCTAAGAGCTGAGAGACAATATCTCCATAACAAGGTAACCTTCATCCTCTGTGTAATTCCACCCCTCATCTTCCCATAAACTATCTTTACTAGAGGCCAGAGTAACTTTGTCCCAGACTATTATCTGCTCTTTAGGGGCTTACGCATCTTCCCTAAAATACATCCCTTGAAATTGTTTATATCTTCAACTTCCTCTCCCCTACAAGGAAGGTATTTAAGATTCAATCATCTGGGGACCAGCAGTTAGCGTAATGGCTATGTTGCTGGACTCCCACGTAGTCGACTGCGGGTTCGCATCCCAGACCCGGTGGCTTAAAACTCACACTGGGCGCGTGTGCATGCGTGCCCAAGATCCCGAGAGGAGAATGGAGGAGAAGAGATTGCGGCATGGCCATCCTCCCTGGGGGGTGATTTCTTGCTTTCTGTCTCTCTGTCTGTCTGCCGAGTGCACGTGCCCTATAGCGAAAATCTCTCAAAAAAAAAAAAAAAGATTCAATCATCTGGAGCTTAATATTTTATGTGGCTTTAATAAATCTGTACATTTATAAATGTATCTGCCTTTTCTCCTGTTAATCTGTCTATTCTCACCTTGTTTCAGCAAACTCAGTCCAACATTTAGAGGAAAAGTTTAAGCACCTTTACGTACATGTGAGTGCATGTGTCCATGTGTGTGCATGCATGTGCACATGCAGCAAATTAACCTCAAGTCAAAATTAGTTCTTGGATCCAAGGAGCTTTAAGATGTGTGAAGACTATATGCACACTTGTTTCCAAAGCAACAGGGCTTTTCTCCCTTAATTTCAGTCCTAAATATCAGTTTGATGTTTTCACTCTAAATTTTAAATCATATCTCAGGTAATGCTAATATTATTTATAACTTCAGAATTCTAACAAAGATAAGTAACACCAAACTTAATGGTTTTGAAAAAGTAAATGATTCCCTCTTCAGTCAATTTAAAGAGATGTAAACAAAGCTAAACATAAAGAAGTGAAGGCTTGGCCTCAGTGGTGTAGGTACTGACCTGCAGCGCTGGAAGCCACATGGCTGACCACAAACTTGGATCTTTAGTTGACATGAAACTCTTCAAGTACTCAGTAGGTGTGTGCTTGCCCAAGATCCCCCTGGCTAAAAGACTGGGGGAAAGGGATAACAGTGTGATGAGGTCCTGTTGAGGGGCCTTGGCTCTCCTGCTTTCGTTCGTGAGCTTGTGTACACAAGCCCTCTCTCGTAAAGGAAGTTAAAAATAAAGAACCGAGAAACATTTCATTGTGGCTGTTGTTGTAAAATGAAAACCTTTAATTTTCCTGCTGTATTTCCCTTCAGGAATATAATGGGGCATTTGAATAAATATATGAGTAGGGTGGAAATGTGCCTGATCAGTACAATCAACAATAAAGGAGAATTAATATGCGTTAGTACTTTAAATGTTTTTGATTACTCGGAATTCAGTCACATGCTTTCCTGGGTTGTGTAATCCCTAGTAAAACCTCAAATATAGTTTTATGTTGTGTCAAGAACTCCTTAAAAATGCAAGCGTTAGGATAGTCCTCCTCATTTTAAAATCATGCCTTACGTCTTTTTAAATATCAAATTTTGACCATAGACTGTGCATACTACTGTTTTTAAAACTCACAGGGAATTTTGCTGTCACCTTGATATTCAAACCTTTAAAAACATTTCTACTGAACTCCATGAGGGAATGATGCTGAGGAGGTTACCATCATTTATCGCTTCTGTTAGAGAAGAGCACAAACAGTCTCGAAAAACAAGGTAGAAATGACATGACTTTCTTAATTGTACAAATACCAAACTGTCAAGGATGGGGCAATGTACAGTCTGTAGCTCTCCATGGGAATTTCTGTAAACAATTGAAAATGCTGGAATTTTGAGGCCTGGAGCCATGAAAACAGCATGTAGCTAATGGCTCCATTCAAAGGAATTGTCACTTCTCTATTGTCCTTTTCATTAGTCACTGCCACACTTCTGTTTTGCCAGTTTCATTTTTCCTCAAGGCAAACATCCTGTAAGGCATAAAAAAGAGGGTGGGAGACTAATTAGTGTGTCAAGGGGAACTAGAGGTATGGTAAGAAATTCAGAATCTCATTTTCCATTCCCCCCCTTGGAATTGATTTTGCTGTCACCATTTAAAAAATAACAAATGGATGTGCTTCTATTATTTGATGGAGATAAAGTGCTTCTTCCTCACCAAGTATAATTTGCTGCACATTCCATTAGCCAAATATATATTTCAGAACCAAAATTATTAAAAATTCTGAATAAGCTTTAAATAGTCTAATTATTTGTGCCTATGAAATTGATTGATTCTTATTTATTTACATATGCAATTAGGGTAACTCTAAATAGAAGCAAGGTAAAATATATATAATCAGATTAGAAATGCTTGCTGGAAAAGTAATGATTTTTTTAAAGCTAAGCATCATGGGGAAACTTTGCAATCAGCTATTAAAAGTATTCTGCTTATGTAGTTTATATAGTTACGGATTGAATTAGAGATAAGATTTCATTGTTGTTTGTCTTTTGATCTATTTCTAGATATTTTTCCTAGGTAGTAAGTCTTGTTTATAGTAGGGTTTATGAATGTTGACAGGAAGTTTTCACAGGTCAACTTTAAAAAGAAAATAAATTCTTTCTTTCTTGCATGACAGAGAGACAGAGAAAGATGGAGAGAGTGAGAAACAAAGGTACTCCTAATAAGGTCTCAGGCCACCATCTTTGCCTCCAGCCTTTCCAAGTCAGGCAGGATCTCAGGTACATGTTAATGCCTGGCAGGCACAGATTGACCAGGAAGCCCAATCTTCCCCATAGACCCAGCATTCCATAGGGTTGTGCTATTGCTGGGCTACTGTGGCTAGCCCTGTAGATTAACTTTTATTATCACGTCCTTGAATAAAATTTTATTTTCAGGGAAGGGGAGTAGGCAAGTACAAATTCTCTGTACTTCTTGTATTTAATACCCGAAGTCAGTGAATTCTAATTTCTTTCTATTGTTACCTTATTTTGGTTGATATTAATATCCTTTCCAATTGTCATTAATCTCGGATGATAGGCACTAATTACCTGAATTTTTCAAAAATTAATTTATTTTTATTATTGAATTTGACCAGAGAGGTGGAGAGAGAGAGGAAAAGTGAGAAAGCAAGCCACCATGCCCAAGACTTGAACTATGGTCAGCCATGTGGGAGTCCAGCACCTTAACTACCTCACTACCTGCTGGCCCCAGATTACCTGAATGTTCCCCCTACATAGCTGTTTCCTTCTACTTCTTTCTCTTGTCTTATTTTCCAAGTGATCAATTTCTCTTCCAGAAGTGCTTATTTCCAGCTGGATTGTTTTTCTATACAGTTTGATACAAAGATTTATTTATTCTTTATTTCCTTCCTCTGGAATGGTACCCTCATTTGCTTTACCTTATTCTTTTATGTTTATGTATTTGTTTCAATAATTTAGTGGCAAAGAAATCTGTGACTTTTAAAAAATCTTTCAGAATGGATGTTCAAGGTTGTAGAGAGGAAGGTAGAAGACATTAGATCCAGTGTCAATTTTTAACTGAGTACCAGCTACCTCACATCACCATAATGGGCATTTTAAAACAGAACAGGGAATGTGGTAGCTACGGAGGTTGACATACAGCTCTGTATACTGGTTATTGTCAAAGGGCTGGGAATAAGTCCCGCAGTAAATTATGCTGACATAGCACCTTAGACAGTAAGGCCTTCCCTACTTGCTTTCTGTCTTGTGCATTTTTTAGCCTCTTGGAAATGTCAGTTTGAAGTTCCATCTTGAGGAGTAATTTACTCACTCCATTAGAGTGATAAGTGGTAAACCTGTGCTTAAAGCAGAGTGTATACAGTACCATGGAAAATAAAACGTCCTTAGCTTTTCTCATCACTCATAGACTCACGGCGCTGTGTTTCCTCTGCCTTATAAAACGGCCTTTCCTCATGTTCTTATGAGGGCTGAAAGGTCGTATAGGCCTCCGTTTATTATTCAGCGCTCTTAGAGAAGAGCTCAGTGGTTTTTAACAGCATTCCCCCCACTACATTAGAAACATGCCAGATTTGAAAGATCACGCTAGGATGGACCACCATACTTCCTTTACTTGTGATGGGCAGCACATTTTTCAATGCTAAAATCTTGCAAAACTTGGTTAGTTGAAACATTTACTCTGAAGGGCACTGGGACACTAGGTTTTTAAGTAATTTCCACTTTTGTCTTTACAACAGCCATGAGAAGTAAGAGATGGGTGCAGTTATTGCTGTTCCCTTCACAGATGTGGCAGAGTCATTCAAAGTTTTTATTACTATTATTAATTCAGTAAATATTTGTTAGTCATAGAGTAATTGACAGAGCCAATTGATTTTCAGCTATCTGTTTTCGCTCTAACATGGATTTCCATTGCCTTATAAATAACTGGATTTAAAATGTTCATTTGTAAAAATCTAATTGTATGGGATCTCAAAATATCTAAAGTGGAAAAGGATTGTCTCTGGTTCCTAATTTATGCTTTTAGCCTTTGAAAGCCTAAGGCAGGCAGGAGGTAGCCCCTTCCTTTGCAAATCCTTTTAATACATTTCTGAAATGGCATCTATGACTTCTCTCATATGGAAATTGACAGTGAAATGGTAATGCATAAATATGCCTGGCTTATTTACCAACACCCTTAGAAAGCATTTGCTTTATTTCTTTCATTATTCTAGGCCTTTATCTTATAAATATGATTTTCCTCCTGGCTTTGTAAATGTCAGCTCATTACTTATGGCAGTTAGCAAGTTGAATTGCTGGCTAATCTCAGCCGCTGTTCAACAGCAAAGCAGAACATTTGAATGGAGAATGGCCATCCTTGAGAAGACGTAACTGGGTCAATGAGTGCAGGTTGGGTGTTTTGTGTTCAATTAATGGAATGGCAAGGTACCAAACTGAGATCCTTCTCTCATCTCCAATGCAAGCACCTGTTCACCAAATCTGTTCATTTTCTCTTAGTTTTGGAAGTTAATTCAAGGGACCAGTGCAAAACAATAAGTATGTGTTTTTGAAAAACACTCTGTTAGTGGTGGCTTTTTTTTTCTTTAAATGTTGTTCGCTTGAAGGTTTCT
Organism: Tupaia belangeri chinensis; assembly: GCF_000334495.1. Classification (NCBI taxonomy): domain Eukaryota; kingdom Metazoa; phylum Chordata; class Mammalia; order Scandentia; family Tupaiidae; genus Tupaia; species Tupaia belangeri. Next base: position 2,068,150 of record NW_006199342.1, read on the forward strand.
ATCACCTTGCTCTAGAGTGAACATTATTTCAGTAACCATGCTTGGCTAAGCACCCTGATAGATGCTTCTAACCTGTGTGGACCAAGGAAAAGTGAACAATCGAGCAGGAGAGAAGGAGGTAAAGAATTCAAGCCCTCAGCAATCATTTATCATATTTTTTTCCTGATAAATAGAAACTAATATTTGCATAGTGCTTTCAGTTTGTAAAATAAAGCATCTCATTCTTTTATTATTCCATTTTTATTTAAGGGAAAACTTCAGCTCAAAGATGTTAAGTAAATTGTCACCCAGCAGGTGAAGAGGGCAGTAGAATGGCACTTGGTTTTCATTTTCTCAGCCACTCTTTCTTCCACACTCCTCTGTTTCTCTAATAACTATGTGATCTCTCTCAGGGCAAGTAATGTGTCTTCAATCTTGAGATTTCCCCTCCTAGTGTATTTGACAGATGACACACACAGCGGTAAATCTGTAAAGACTGTCATCTGTCCAGTGGGTACTAATCTATTGTGCATTAGTGAAATGGTGTTTTTCCTTCTCCACGTCGTGT
>NW_006199342.1:2068727-2070884 GCF_000334495.1 Tupaia belangeri chinensis
AGCAATCTCATCTCTTGCACTGTTGACTGTCATCACAGTACTAGCCCCTGGCTACAGGGCCAGTTTTCGTTCAGAAAGCCATCTCTTAGTTTCCCATGTACATGTGATTTTCAATGGGATTCTTGGTCTTCAAGCATTTAGAGGACGATGAGGTTTCATATCCACAAAAACAAGACAGCCAGTGCTCTGGCAAGCAGACATCGTAATCTTGCTAAATTTAATCTTGATGATGAATCATCTAGAGACTTGCTTGCTCTGGGTCATTGGCTGTTTTATTTTTAGAAAATTTGAATTTCAGTTAAATCCATTTGGTGGTACATAATCAGAGTGGCTCCGGTCCAAACTAGGTAATTATGGGTCAGCTGGAGGTGATTATCTCCATCCATGGGCTAGCCTGGGGGTAAGAGGTCTATGTGAGACTTTGAAAGAAACATTTTCTTCCTCATGATCAATTTAGAATAAATGAAGCTCCTTTAAAAGCTTTTTTAAAAATTTTTTTGGAGTCAGCTTAACCTGATTTGATATTGTTCTGCTACTTTTTGGAGAAAACAAATCTTCTGGCTGAAATTCTATTGGAAACACTGAGGAAAGAGTAATTGTAAGGAGATGATACCCAGACATGTGTCTTCTATAGCCAGGCCACCTTCATTTTGGGTGGGTGTTCTCTCCTGGGATTATTTTATACAAAGTTTTCAGGGCAGCTTCAACTCACCTTCTATAGTCAGAGAAGAGATTTCACAATAATGTGCTTTCTCTTTAAATGTTGTAGCTCTGGGCTAGCTGGTAACATAGTGGTTAAGGTGGTAAGACTCCACATGATCAAGCAAGAGTTTCAAGTCCTAGCCCTGGTGGCTTAAAAACACACCAGGTACATGTGTGTGTGCCTGAAATACTGAGAGAAGAATGGAGGAAAAAGAATTGCAGCATGGCCATGTCCTGAGGAATGCTTTCTCCTTTCTTTTTCTCTCTGTCTCTGAGGAAAGTGCCTGATTCCAGATCAACTCACTGGTCTAGCTAGAACTCTGCAGGGTATTCAACTCCAGATATCCATACTGTTCCACATGGGAATTAAAGCTGTCTATTCACATCATGATTTATGGGTGTATTAAAAATACTCATGAGTCATTGAAGTTTTAATTATATTACTTTAAGTACTTTAAACTTATATTAAAATTTAGTAACACAGCCTGAATCTAAAAGCCCCTACCTTCTGTCCCTGGAGCAGCTAAAATTCTCATTTCTAAATTATTGTTAGCTGCTGGTTTCTGGAATAATCTAACTCAATGTGGCATTGACATTGGAAAATGGCAAAAAAGAAAAAAAAAGAAAGTCTGTAAAAAGACATTTCATTTAGTATCATGTGTCCTAATATTGCTTTATTTTAATAGATAAGATAGGTTACTATACATAAGCATAACTGATTACATAGAATGGATATCTAGAAAAAAATGTTAGATATAACAGGAATTTTTATTATTTGTTAAAAATATTAAACGGTCTTTTCTAAGCTCATTATTTTACTCACATTCATTTCATTTGACATTTGAAATAGGTAGGCATAATTATTTTAAATAATTGTTTTCCTCATTAAATAATCTGAATTCAGTTTTCTGAAAATAATATGGAAATGCAACTATATTTTAATCAAACATTCTTTAGTATAATAAAAATTATAGTGTTGTAGTAGCTAAAAAGATGGCCACATTTTCTTTTAAGATTTCTCTAATTTGAGAGGAAAAGTAAAAGGAGTAAAAACTTTAAGCAACTTTTTTTTTTAAAGGTTCGCTATAGGGTTCATGTGCTAATGAGAGAGACAGAGAGAGAGAAACTGAGAAATTACCCTCACAGAGGGAAGGGCCACACTGCAATCCCTTCTCTCCCATTCTCTGAAATTTTGGGCACATGCACTTTTCAAGCAGCCGGGTCTAGGACTCAAACTGTGCAGTCAGCCATCTGGGTTCCAGCTGCCTTAATCACCATGCAACCTGGCTGGCCCTGAACTTTTTCTGTAGTCTTTTAAAAAAGAAAAGAAATTCATTTCTTTCTTTTCTCTCATCCCATACCATTACTCCCCCCCTCTTCTCTCTCTTTCTCTCGATATCATATCATTCATCTATTTACTCAACTAATATTTATTTAGTGTGTGCCGTTTCCCTA
>NW_006199342.1:2070915-2073916 GCF_000334495.1 Tupaia belangeri chinensis
ATGAAAACCCAAAGGTCTTTGAGACCTGTTTCTGCATCGAGGAGCTCATTCACCTTCAATCATCTGACGTTGTCTAGGTCACTCCAGAGATACTTCCCTGACACAGTCATAGTGTTGTGATTGTCGCAGTTTCGAGCTATACTTAGACTTTCTTTTGTTCATCACTATGACCTGTGACTTTTGTTCATGACACTTTAGTAACTTCTTTCTGTTTGACTGAGAAATTAACTACTAAATTAAATTAACCCTTTTTTTTTTCCATTTTGACAAAGGTGAGATCTCACTGCCAAGGATATGACAAACAATATTTCCCCAGAGATGTCTGAAATTCTAACCATATTTTTTTTCTCATTCTTATACTAATCTTGGTATAATCCCATCAATTTCTTCTATTTCAAAACTCTATTAGGAAGTCTTCTGAGAGCTGTTTGATGATTTGCCAAAACCAAGATCTGCCATAAAACATTCAGGTTTTGAACAAGTAGAACAACTGGGTTTATTACAGTAGAGTGATTTCTAATTCTCTTCAAATTACCTGAACAAAAACTCCATTATTCAAAATTTAACCTATCACTAACTCATTAGCAAATGATGTACAAAAAGATCTCAAATATGATACCCTCATTTTTACAGTAGAATGTAGTATTGATTTTCAGATAAAAACACATATTTTTTATAACACATCACCTATTTTCATTGTCATGTACAGGTATGTGTTCCTAGAAGGAAAGATAAAACATGACAACATTTGATTTATGAACCCAACACTGATATATGACCCATTAGAAAGCATTTAATTTTATTTATATTTGAAATAGAAAATGTAAATATCTTTTTTTTTTTGAGATATTTTCACTATAGGGCGTGTGCACTCACCAGACAGAGAGAGAGAGACATAGAGACAGAAAGTGAGAAATCACCCCCCAGGGGAAATGGTCACGCCGCAATCCCTTCTCCTCCATTCTCCTCTCGGGATCTTGGGCACGCACGCACACGCGCCCGGCGTCAGTTTTAAGCCACCGGGTCTGGGACGTGAACCGTGGTCGACTACGTGGGAGTCCAGTGACATAGCCATTACGCTAACTGCTGGTTCCCGAAAATGTAAATGTCTTACCTTTTACAAATACGGACTTTGTTCATGTAATTCTCCTAATACCTTTTCAGTAAGATAGTCAAATGGCTGGACTATAGAAATAAAATGTTCAAACTCATTTATCATGGAGCATATGTTTAAATGGAGCTCAGAATTCCTGCATCCACAAGCACCCTCACTGAGTCTGGCTTTGAATATTTAAGAGCATTCTAGTTATGCCATTGCTTCAGTTATTTACTAGACCACATTGACTGTACGACAGCCACTGGAGACTATTTAATCAGTCCTCCCAAATAAAATGTTCTGTAAAGAAAGCAAAATCTTTCAAAAAAAACTTCTAGAATTAAATGATCTGGCCCCCTCTTCTACAGAAATCTGTCTATGATCAGCCTGTGGCATGTTGGTTAAGGCAGCTAGATCTTCCATGGCAGACCATGTGATTTGAGTCCTGGACTCAGTGGCTTGAAAAAACATGCTGGGTAAGTGTGCACGTATGCCCAAAATCCTGAAAGGAGAGAGAAATGGAGGAGAAGGGATTGTGGCATGACCATTTCCCATAAGATTATTCTCAATCTCTTTCTCGCTTTCTCTTTGCCTGATGTATACACTAGCAAAGACAAAAGAAAATCTTTCTAAAGGTAACTTGAAGAGATGGCTGTCTAGCTCGTCTGCTCGAATATGAGAAGGAATGGGACACTCACTACTGGTTTTTAGGGCATTCCAAGCTAATGGTGCAGAGTGCAAAGCTCCTTATAAATCAGTCTCCTCATTCTCAGGGCTACTTTTAAATATCTGAAGACAATTATGGTGTTATAACAAAGCTCTTGGCTTATGATTGTTTCTCTTTAGACTTTTCCAATATTCAACCAGCTATTCATAAATGCCAGTTGGGAAATTTAAAACACCTTGGAAACTTCCAGTCAGGTTTATAGTGAGTGAAAGATAAAGTAGAAGGCAAGAAAGTGTTGTAGCAGACCTGTTTTTATGTTGCAGTCTTTGTGAAAACAGGTGGTCAAGGGCAGAATGGTACAAGCCTAGTAAAAGAGAAAATCTAAGAACCAAATAACGAACCTAGCAGAACCAGATATTCCAGAAGGTAGTTCTCATACAGCTCCTGGAATGTTCATGCTTGAACCTTGTGTAAGTACTGTTATGGAATTTGAAGGTTCAATACAAGAAAAGTGGTCAACATTAGAGGTGCATGTTTTTGGGGTGACTTGTGTTTAGTCATGTTGTTACTAGACAAGTCTGCAAGACTTCTTGTAGGTCATATGACCTATCTCTGTAGGTAGAAAGGAAGGGAGTAGAGGGAGGTGCTGGGGCTTTATAGGAAAACCTAAGTCCCGTTTTCCCTATTATTTGTTATGTGGCCTTGGTTAAAATTTTTAACCTTTCCTAAATTTACTTCTTCATCAACTAATCAAAATGATCATTAGTCAAAATGATTTTTTTTCAAAATGATTACTTTAATGATACTGTCCTTGTATTTCTCTGAGGATATAATGAAAAAAAATACTTGGAAGCTATTGTTATTTTTACAGCTATGAAAAATTACTTAAGTATAACTACACATAATAAATTGTTTAACATGACTTCAAAGTGTATAGTCAAAAGCAAAGTGGGCCACCTAGAAATCAGGTCTCTATCTTTCTATCCTTTTACAAAGGATAACATCTACAGCTTAAAATGGGAAACAGTGAAACATTTCAGACACTTGGTCTGAAGCTTTGTTTCTTTTTCTTTAGAAGTTAGACTTTGACTCTTGCAGTGGTACAGGGTTAATACAATTTGTAAAACTCTTCTGTATTAGGGGATGTGTCTTTTATTTATTTATTTATTTTTGCTATAGGGCATGTGCACTCACTCACTCAAGAGAGAGAGAGAATGAGAGGTCACTTCCCCCCCACC
>NW_006199342.1:2073957-2079048 GCF_000334495.1 Tupaia belangeri chinensis
CTTCCCCCCCCCCCCCGCCCTCCCAGGAAAGATGGCCATGCCACAATCCCTTCTCCTCTATTCACCTCTTAGGATTTTGGGCATGCACACAAACACACCTGGCATGTTTTTCAAGCCACTGGATCTGGTATTGAACCATGCAGCTGACCATGTAGGACCAAGCTGCCTTAACCACCATGCCACTATCTGGCTCCAGGATGCCTTTTAACAAAAACTAAAAATTACATATTTGAATGTGTTTCACGTCTCTCACCTGAAGACAGTCGTTGCCAGATCATTAGAGTTTTAGAACTCTGCAGAAGTCAGAGTTTACTTGATTACTTCTGTGGTGTCATGATCACCTGTTGACCTGTTCCATGGTACAAATGGCAAATGTCATTTCTGTGAAAAGAAAAATCTTGTTTACAGTCAGAAGCCTGTTTCTTTCTAGAAATAAGCTTTTCTCTGAATTGCTGGGCTGAGTTTTCTGTAGCTACTACTGAGAAGATAGCCTCTCCAAGTTCTACCTGATGCCTGGGGTTCTGTTTTAATCCCCTGCCTCTCTGGAGTCCAAGGTGTTAAATTTCACTGTTGTCTCATCGCTAAAGTCATTGGCCATCAGGGCAATTTCTGAATCTATAAACATTCCATTTCTCTATTCCATCTTGATCCCACTTGAGCTTGTCTTTTCTTCTTCACCTATGGCCCATGAAAATTTTTCTTTCTTGTAAGCTCAGCTATATATTTAAGTTCTTTTCCTATTATGTTGCATGTTAAATTTCTAGTTGTTTATAGTAGAAGTAGAAACATGTTGTCTCAGTCTTTAATATTGTAAAAACTAAGAGTGAAAGTACTACTTTGTATTGCAAGGCTGGACAGTGGTGCAGCAGTAAAATGTGACACTCTGCAAGGCTGACGCATACAGGAAGGTTCCAGATTGGCATCTAGAGATCTCCCTGAATATACAGGGCATGTGCATGCCTGTAATCTGAGACGAGGGTAGATGGTGGCATTAGGACCCTATGGGAGTGCTGCCATATAGCCTCCCTGTCTCTTTTGCTCATGGAAAAAATAAGATAAAGTGTGTGTGTATATATATATATATATATATATATATATATATATATATATATATATATATATATATATATATATATATATATATATATATACACACACACACACACACACAGATAGATAGATAGATAGATATAGATATAGATATATTCATCATAGGATATGTGTGCTTGCTGGAGAGAGAGAGAAACAGAGAGGAAAAGTGAGAAATCACCTACCAATGGGGATAACCATGCTGCAATCCCTTCTCCTCCAATCTCCTCTTGAGATTTTGGGCACACATACACACACACACACACCCAGCATGATTTCAAGCTGCCAGATTCAGGACTCAGCCATATGGGAGTCCAACACCTTAACCACCACACCACCTTCTGGCCCCACAGTATTTTTTAAAGCTCTACTTTGTATTGAACTAATATCAACCTCCTTACAACTTCTACCTGCCAATTTTTCTGCTATATTCTGACATCACGCAAAAAGCATTCCTACTTTTTTAACATAGCAGCCTTTATATATTTACAGATAGTTATATCATTCTATTCCTTTTCCATAAATCTAACTTTCATAGTTACTCAGTGCAGACAGACTGTGGTTTCTGCTCTTTAGATGCTCTTCAGTTATTTAATTTACATTAATGTTATAAGCCCAAAGCCTGGTTTCTCAAATATGTTTCAGCCAACGTGTATAGACTAACCAATCCCCTCCTTTGGAATGCTATTGTTCTATTAATGCACTGGCACGTTTAACAGTTCTGGGATCTGTTGACCAAGATAATGTTTAGTCACAAGAAGTTATTATATATGCTGTAGTACAAGTAGAATTGAAGTTTAATTCTGTTTGATGGCTTCAGTCAGTTTAAGGGAATTAATGATACATGTTAATTGCATTGATTTTTGAAGGACTTGGTCATTACTTATTTGAAGTGTTTTCATTGGCCTGTGGAGAAACGATAATATCCACAGGTGAAATCTGTGAAAGTGATTCAAACACACCATGATTTACAATTGCAATGTGTTCAACACGTTTGAATTCGACATTTGGCCTTTTCACTTTCACTGGCTCAATTTATGGATTTTTTTTTTCACAAAGGTCAGTGTTTTTGTGTCCTATTTTTGTTATTCTTTTGAATTTATTTGTCACTGTTCTTGTGACCATACTTTTAATTTACTTTACAAAAATATTCAAACTTTTCCTGTGAATTTTCCTTTCCTTAATGAAAATTTAATTCTACAAAATTGTTGGAGATAAATTTGGAATAATTCAGCACATTGTTTCTATTTTTAAAAGAATAGGTGGTGCGTTTACTGCCATCTGGTGGAGTATCTTAGAAGAAAGAGAAATAACAAGAAGATTAGCTTGAAAACATTAAAAATCCCCAACGAGGTAAAATTTCTTCATTGAATCAATATATTAGTTTAACTGGAGCTGTGTAAAATTTACCCAAGCCCACAGGAAACTTGAATAAATATAAACCAAAGAAAAGTCTTGTCTTCAATCATATCCTTTTTTCTAGTTATAAATTTATTCATACTTGGCAATACCTATCTGATGATAGTACAAATTTGGTTGCTTAGATATGAAAGACAAAGTTGAGAAAACCTAAACTAGGAAGTTTCTAGCTTAGTTTTTCTTAACTTCATATTCTATTTATCAGCCTTATTTGTTTGTATTCCTTAATGTATTGGCCCAATTTTTTTAACTCCTATCTGCATTTTACATGTCATTCTAAGTTCCCAACAAACCAAGATAAAATGTAAATATATCTTGTAGTTATCTCACCTCAGCTTCTTTTTTTTTTCCATAAGCATTCTTTATTACCCCTTTGCTCATAAATAGCGAACAATTTGGTTCCAGTGTGGTCATCTTCCTGACTAATGTCTCAGGCAAAGCCCTTTACATTTTATTCTCAGATTATACATCTACATAATGACAGGGATTGACTTGTTTATATTAAATGGTCTCTTACTGTTCTGAGACTCTATGAAGTCATGAAGAAATTACTTTAAATAGGTTTGACCAGATAAACCCATTAGAAGTGTTAACATTTTATTCAGGGCACTAAAAACTTATAGAATTGCCCAGACTGAACATTAGACTGAATAATTAGCCTTCTCTTAAATCATACCACATGGAAAGATGCCTGGTTTTGTTTAAAATTCATGCTACATTTATTGCATCTTTTATTTATTGACAGTTATTGAGTCTGTGTTAGGTCCTGGGGATATAATCATAGATAAACAATTAGGCAAACATTAAGAACACAGACAGATAAACAGATGATTACACTGTGCTTCAATGGTTCATCAGCTTTAATGTCCTTAAAAATCACCCAAGATATCTGACAGAAGTGCAGATTTGGGCTCTGTGGCTAGATGACTAAGGCAGCCAGATATCAAATGGCTGAGTCTGAGTCCCAGAACTGGAGGTTTGGGAAATATGCCAGACACATGTGTATGAGTGCCGAAATCCCCAAAAGAGGGAGAGAGAGAGAAGGGAGGATTGTGGTATGACCGTTCCCCACAGGGGATGCTTTCTACACTCCCTGTCTCTCTCTGTCTCTGTGCTTCTCTGGCAATTGCCCCCTCTAGGCCTGCCCCCCATACACACACGCAGATTCCTGATTCAGATTTGACAGGTCTGGGATAAGACCATAAATCTGTGTTTTTCTAAAGCACTTGAGGTGATTTAGATGCAAATAGTAGGATGACCCATACAACAAGAAAACTTTATAAAAAGATGGCTGTTATGGAAAAGGCAAGCACAGGGGACCAAGGTACATGTGAAAGGACAGTTAGGGAAGGCTGACTAGGAGGAAATGATGAGAAGAAATGAACTTAGGAAGAGTTCTAAAATTGCAAGCAGAGGAATCAGAATTCTAGGTGGGAAAACTTGACACTGGCAAGACACATCAAGTAGTTCAATATTTCTGAAAGATAAAATATTAGAATGAAGCTAACCATACATTAAGGTGTAAGTTCACTGTTGAAAGATTTCAAAGAACAAGTATAAGTTCGACAAAGTTTTCTGATTAAAGTGAAATTAATTATAACCCAGTTACTTATTTTATTGCTCTATATGAATAAAAATTTAAAAATCAGATTTAAAAATAATTCATAGGCCAAAGAAAAATCATAAGAAAAAGAAAGCATGACAAACTGAACTCTGATAAAAATTGAGTACAGTAATATCTTTGACTTATTTGACATGCAATGCATGTATGCATTGAGAACCCATATCATATGCTATAAAAATGTACAATGATTAAAGGTTAAAAAAAATACTATACATTACAGGGCCAACAGATGGTGTGGTGGCTAAAGCACTGGACTCCCATATGGCCAACTGTAGTTTGAGTCCAAGACCTGGCAGCTTGCTTTCTCACTTTTTCTCCATCTCTCTCTTATGAGCACATGTGCTCTATAGTATATAAAACAAATTAAATTAAATTAATAAAAAATGCTATACATTGGATTTAATAGGAAATAGCTCAAAGGCATTTCAAGAAAAAGTTAGAACTTTAAAACATGATTAAGAAAAAGTAGAAGGTTGAAAATTAAAACAGAAGGAAGGAAATAATAATTAAAATATAAGCTACTAAAACCAGCATGTAAATACAGCAAAATAAAGGAATATTTTATTAACTTACAATGTTTTCAGTAATTAAAACACACATGTGTACACATATATGTGTTTGTATTTTGGTCTATGAATTATTTATACATGTGAGTTTCAATTGATTGACCTTTGAATTGAACCTGTGAATTGTTTAAACATGTAGGTTTAAAATTTTCCAGTTACATAAAGTTTTTAAAAGAAAACAAAAGTTATAGTTGGTATTTTTTAATTCCTAAATCAAGGCCTAGGTTGATATTCTATTGTCATCTACCATAATGTAATTCCAGCAATATCCGAGAAAATACGTATTCTTTTTAGAAATACATTTTCATACTATAAGCTATCAGATAAATGACTAACATCGTTAGTTAAGCCTCTGATTTAGTGTGATGTATGGGATGATTCCTTACTCTTTCC
>NW_006199342.1:2079123-2090822 GCF_000334495.1 Tupaia belangeri chinensis
TATATATATGTATATAAATGATCATGTAAGTGTTTCTTTTCATTTGATGTCAGTAAGGTAAAGTATAAAACTTATTTCTGAAGCATTTGACATTTACAACCAAATAAATGAAAATGCTTTTTTACCTAAATCTTCAACCTTTAGTGATCAGCATAACATTTTCATTTCTACTAGCATTTATAGAAACATGTTCTGACAATTAAGCAATAAAGAGAAAAGGAGACTGCCTGCCCCATATAGTCTTCTTCAGTACCAAGTATGACGCCTTTGCAGGAAGGCTTGCTTCTCTTCCAAAATCTTGTCCCTACAATAGTGGCATGTATCTATAGTAATTCAAATAAATAACATGTTTCTGTAGCAATTTATAGACATGTTCATAGACATGATGTATTAGTCGGGAATTATAGTAAAAAGAATGCTGAAGATCCTAGACACTCTGCCTGCTTCTCCTTTTTCATTCCTCATTGTGGGAAATCTCATTTTGTAGGCTGTAATGATGTATAGTGAATGAATGTAAATAAATAAATTTTAATTAATTAATTAGTTAAAAATAATCAGCTGCTTTGAACTTTAAATGATTACATTGCTAGACTCCCATGTAGTCAACAGCAGTTTGATTCCCAAACGCGGTGGCTTAAACCTCATACCATGTGCATGTGTATGCATACCCAGGATCCCAAGAGGAGAATGGAGAAGAAGGGATTGTGGCATTGTGGGGGGGAGGGGTGATGTCTCACTTTCTGTCTTTCCATCTCTCTCTTTCCAGCAAGTGCATGTGCTCTATAGCCAAAATCTCTCTTTCGAAAAGAAAAATATTTATAATGATTTATATATACTTACTTATGTAAATTGACCAATTTAAATTGTATGCATTTACGGTGTAGACCATGATATTTCAATATCTGTACACATTGTGGGATGGCCAAATCAAGCTATTTAGCCTATGCATTACCTTATATACTTTTTGTGTATCCACTCTCAGCTATTTTCAAGTACACAGTATATTGTTATTAACTATAGTCACCATGATGTGCAATCGACCTCATGAACTTATTCCTTCTGTCAAACTGAAATTTTATGCTCTTTGACCAACTTCTTCCCAATTCTACCACCCCTCAGCCTCTGATGGACTGAAATTATTCATTTTCAAACCACATACATTCACAAACTTTTTGAAGACCCTTTTAAGTTTAGATTCACACATGCTTATCATTATATCAAAATTGCCTGTAGTATTCAGTAACGTGCTGTACAAGATAAAAGATAGAAAATGGCACACCTGTATAGGACACTTACCATGGATAGAGACTTCAGAACTAGAAGTTGTTCCAGATGAGTCATTGAGTGGTGAGTGACCATGAAGGCCTATGACATTACTGGATTCCACTGTAGATTTTTATAAACACTATATATTTAGGCTATGGATAATTTATTTTAGAATGTTTTGACTAATAAATTAATTCAGCTAAGTATAACTCTTTAACTTCATAAACTTTTAAATTTATTTTAAATAAAAACAAAAATATTTTTTCTTTATAGACTATTCCATAGTTTTTTTTCCTATTAATTGTTTTAACTTGAAAACTTTTTTTAAAAAGACTAAGTCACAAACACACACATTAGCCTGACCTATGCAGGGTCAGGATCATCAATATCGATATCTTCCACCTCCACATCTCGTTCTGCTGAAAGTGCCACGATGCACAAAACATAAGATGAGATCAAGTGTTAGAGGAAATAATGCCATGAAGCGATGCAGCAAACACAAGATGTGTGAGGGGGTGTGTGGAGAAACATGGCATACTGTTTTACAGTGAACTTTTTTTTTTTTTAAATAAAGTAGGAGTACATTCCTCTTTTAAATTAATTTCATTTTAAATTTACTTATTTATATTCATTCACTATAGAACATTATAGTACACAAAATGAGATTTTTCCATCCAGAATGCACTATCTATTGGCTCAATCAAGGATATTACCATACATGTTATCATCAACAAATAATTTTCCATTTCTTGTTTCATATATATTTTGTTTCTTCTCCTCTCCTTGATTCCCTACCTCTCACCCACATTCTAAAATAATGCTTGAAAGTATAGTACAGTGAATGTGTAAACCAGGAACTTAGTTATTTATGATCTTATCAAGTATTATGTACTGCACATAATTGAATGTGCTACACTTGTGTTAATGATTGTTAGCACAGTAGATCTGTTTACATCAGCATCACCACAAACACATGAGTAATGATGTTACAGCTGCGACAACATAGTAAGTGATGGTAATATTTCAGTTCCATTAGAATCTTATGGGAACACCGTCACATAAGAGATCTGTTACTGTTTGAAATATCATTATTTGGCACCTGATTTTTTGTCCAATCTTCTGTTGATGAGCATTTAGTTTTATTCTGTATCTTGGCTACTGCAAATATTGCTGCAAAAACATGACAGTGAAGATATCTCTTCAACATACTGATTTTATATTATTTGAATATACACATAGTAGTAGGCTTGCTGGATCATATTGTAGTTCTATTCCTAGTTTTTGAGAAACTTCTGCAGTATTTTCTTTAATGGTTGTACTAACTTAAATCCCCAGTAATGGTTCCCTACATCATCTTCAACACTTATCTTTTTTTCTTTTTGATAATAGTCATTGTAACTGGTGTGATATAATATTTTAGTGTGGGTTCAATTTGCATTTCCCTTATTTAGTAATGTTGAGCATTTTTTCATGTACCTCTTGGCAATTTGTATGTCTTCTTTTGAGAAATATCTATTCAGATCATTTGCCTATACTTAAATCAGGTTATTTTTTGCTACTGAGTTCTGAGTTCCACACATATTTTGCATATTAACCCCTTTTCAAATGTACGTTTTGTAGGTTTTTCCTCTCATTCCATAGGTTGTCTCTTCACTCTGTTAATTTGTTTCCTTTGCTGTGCAAAAACTTTTTAGTTTGACTCAATCTTATTTGTCTACTCTTGTTTTTGTTACCTGTACTTTTAGGTTCATATCTAAAAACAATTTCCCAGACCAATGTCACAGAGATTTAGCCCTACTTTTTTGTAGAAATTTTATCATTTCCATTGTCATATTAAGTCTTTAATCCATTTTGAATTGACTTAATTGACTTAAGTCAATTCCGTCGTTACTTAAGTCTTTAACACCATTGTACATGGTGTGAAATTAGGGCCTTAATTCTATGTGAATCTTCAGTTTTCCTGGCACTATGTATTAAAGAGACTACTTTCCTCGTTGTGTGTTTTTGGCATCTTTGTCAAAAGTCAACTGACCATAAGTGTGAAAATGTTTTTCTGGATTCTCTATTCTGCTCCATTGGTCTACATATCCATTTTTGTTTTTGTTTTGTTTTGTTTGTTTGTCTTAAGGTCTCAATATGTCAGAATCCTCCTGCTTCGTACGCCTAAGTAACTGGGACTATAGGCATGTAGTCCACACCCAAACACATGTCTACACATCCAACTTTACATGTCTTTTTTTTGTTGTTTAATTTAATTTTTAAAATTACCGAGGGGGTCTGTCCATGTTGCTAAGTCTGGACTCAAACAGAAGATCCTCCTGCCTCAGCCTCTGAGGAGGTGGGACTACTTGTATCTGCCACCTCACTTGTCCACAGATCTATTTTTATGCCTATATGCTGTTATAATTTTTTCTTTTTAGAGAGATTTTGGCTATAGGGTGTGTACACTCACTGGAGAGAGAGAGAAAGAGACCAAGACAGAAAGTGAAGAATCACCCCTCAGGTGAGATGGCCACACCACAATCCCTTCTCTTCCATTCTCCTCTTGGGATTTTGGGTATGCATGCACATGTTCCTGGCATGAGTTTCAATCCTCTGGGTCTGAGATTCAAACTGTGATCAGTGATGTGGGAGTCCAGCAACATAACATTATGCCATCTGCTGGTTCCAGTAAAGTGTTATTTTCATTACCATAGCCTTGTAGTAGATTTTGAGGTCAGGTAGTGTAATGCCTTCAACTTCATTCTTTTTGCTTAAGACTGCTTTTTTAAAGTTGGAAACTTATGTGATCCTGTACAAATTTTAGGACTGTTTCTTTCTACTTGTGTGAAAAATGTCATTGGAATTTTGACAGGGATTGTGTTGAACCTGGGAAATATGAACTTTTTAACAATAACAATTCTTTTAATTCATGAACATTGGATTTTGATCAATTGTGTCTTCTTCAATTTTGTTCATCAATGCTTATAGTTTTCAATGCATAAATCTTTTATCTCCTTGGTGGAATTTATCATTTCTATTCTTAGCGTTTTTTGTAACTATTGTAAAAATGATTCTTTAAAGTTTACTTACGTATTTATCCTCAGAGTAAGAAAGAGAGTGGGAAAGAACGACAGCACCCTCAACAGGGTCTTGACACTGAATCCTTGCATAATTCATAGTCAGTCCTGGATCACGGGCAGGTACATGCCAGAAGTACTGAGGGAGGCCTCCAGACTTGAATTTGAAACCTTTTATGTAGAATCACCTCTCAGAGCATCACATTTTACCACATCTCCATTAAACTATGAGATTGTTTGCTTGATTTCTTTTTTAGAGAGTTTTTTGTTAGTACACAGGAATACTACTAGTATCTATATATTAAATATACATCCTGCAAATTTACTGCATTAGTTTATTAGTTCTAACAATTTTATGGTGGAATCCTTAGAGTTTTCTATATATCATATTGTGTTGTCTACAGAGACAGTTTGATTTCTTTCTTTCCTATTTGTATGTCTCTCATTGCTTTCTCTTGCCTGATAACTTTTTCTCTTCCAATACTACATTGGTTGAGAGTGACGGAAGTGTGCCCTTGTCTTGCTCCTGATCATAGAGGAGAAACCTCCAACATTTCCCCTTTAAAGATGATGTTAGCCATGGACTTGTCATATATGGTTTTTGCTATATTGGGTTACATTTCTTCTTCTTTTTTTAAAGAATTATTTTATTTAACTTTATTTATTATTATCATTATTATTTTTCAGGTTGATCAGAGAGAGACAGAGAGAGAAAGAGAGAGAGAGGAAGTGAGAAAGCAAGCCACCAAGTCTGAGACTTGAACTGTGGTTGGCCATGTGGGAGTCCAGTGCCTTTAACCACCATGCCACTTGCCAGTGGGAGTCCAGTGCCTTTAACCACCATGCCACTTGCCAGTCCCGGGTTGCATTTCTTCTATATCTAATTTTTTGAGTTTTTAATCATGAAAAGATGTTGGATTTTGTCAAATACTTTTCAGAAGATATTAAAATGGATATATGGTTTTGTCCTTCATATTTTCTTAATGCAGTGCAACACATTTATTGATTTGCATATGTTGAATCATCCTTGCATCCCTGGAGTAAATCCCACTTGATCGTGGTAAATGAATTTTAATGTGCTTTTGAATTCAGTTTGGTAGTGTTAGGAATATTGACCTTAATTTTCTTTTCTTGTAGTATCTTCGTCTGACTTTGATACCAGGGTGGGACAAGATATTTTTAATATGATCTTCCCCCCTGCCAAATACATAAATGAATAAATAAGATATAAAGTATTAAATAAAAGTTTAGCAAATAGAACTTTATCAAACTTTAAAAGTTTATTCTTCAAAAGACACCATTAAAAAATGAGAACACCTGAGCTAGACAGTGATATAGCAGTGACACAAAGTTTGGTGAGGACAGGTCACATGGAATGTTTCTGCATTTGTGCATGGAGATCTTCCTGTACAGTCTAGGCATATACATGCCCATAATCAGGGAGCAGATAGCAGGCTGACGACCCTGTTGGGGGCACCTTTCTTTCTGTCTCTGCCGCTCTCTATCTCTTGCTCATAGAACATATATATGTGTGTGTGTGTATGTGTGTGTTTTCATATATAAACTAACCAGTGACTATGAGAAAATACTTATAAAACACACATCTCATGAAATGTTTGGAATTCCTTTTATTCAATAGGACAAATGCTGTAATAAAGCATTGAAGGAGCTAAATAAACAATTTTCCAAAGACACAAATGAAATTGTTTTCCACATCATTAGTTATTAAACAATTTCAAATCATAATGAGATAAGCAAAAACTTTACTGAAATTAAAAGAACTGAAAATAAATGCATGTAAAAGTTGGCAAAAGTCAGTGAACTAAAAATGAGAAATTTGTGCATTTTATTACACGTAAATTATACCTGAACTTAAAAATGTCTTGTGATAATGCTAATGTGCTGCTCATGAGATGATCTTACATTGCAACTGTGGTCTGAATCCTATCTGGATGTCCTGGGACACACTAGACACATGCACAGTGACTAAGATCTGAGGGGATGGAGGACTGGAGGAAGGGCATTGTGAGCCTGTGGAGAATGCTCACCTCTCTCTCTCCCTTACACACACACACACACACACACACACACACAAATACACATTAGTATATGCACTCATGTTATATTACTAGTAAGGAAAAAGACACTTCATAAAAAATGTTATCATCACTAAGATGTTCAGTTGGAAAAATCAGCTTAGCCATTCATATCTGAAATGAAAACTTTTACTTATAACATTTAAGTGCAGTTCATTGCTCCTATGCATTGATAATATTAACATAATATTAATGATAGTAGTAATAGTTATAGTTACAAATGGGCAAGAGAGAATGTATTATCTTCATATAAGATTTCCTTGATTATTTGATCCATCTGTTTCTAGATCTGACATAAATGAAATGCTTATTTTGATTTGGGTTATGGACAATTCTAGGATGGGCATGATCAATACAGGAATCTTTATGCTGTGGACAATTATCTATTCCTATCATAAAATGACTCCACAAGGGAAAAGCTATGTTAAATTTTAATTTTTATCTTCACATGGTAAATAAGATTGTCATCCAGGAGGAAAAAAAAAGAAGTTCAACAAGGCACATAACAAAAAACTAAATTTATTGTGACTTACCTATTTAGAATACTTAAAATCATTTTTGTTTTTGTCTCCTAGAATAAGAAGTGCGTGAGTTAGGGAGTCTAGACTGATGACGTGACTCTGAGATGCCCCAGAGGTCCCAGATTTTTCTAACTTTCCAGTCATCCTTTGATAAGTTTCCTCATGTGTGTCTCCTCAAGGCTGAAAAATTGTAGCTCCACTTACTGTGCCATAGGCATGTTCTGTGCAGGAAGAATAGGAAAAGACAGCTTATTTTTAAAGAGAGCTTTTTGAGAAGCCACATGTAATGACTGCCACCTTATTTCTGTAGTCACAAGTGCGTCGCTAGCCATGTTTACTCATGACAACATAATTTGGAAACATTAACGTTACAGATCCAATTAGCATTCTGATAGTATAGAATAAAGGGAAGTGGATATTTCAGACAACAGAGCCATCTGCCATACATTCTCCCCTCTGCATTCCATGAAAGGATTTGCGCTCTGCCTTTCTCATGTTCAAGACATTGTATCTGCATACAGAGCTTTAACCTAGTTAGGCTTTGGATCTTCACAGACCTGGAGAATAACTCTACCATTTCTACAGAATCCTCTGCTTTCTTTGGTGTCCATTTTAGTAAAAGAGTGGTCATTCGAAGTCGTGGAAGAATGAGACCTCTCTGCATCTAGTGTACACATTATATTCCTTCAGGTTTGCCTCATCTTGACCAATAAAATATTAACAAGGGTTTCCCCTTTTCCAAAAAATGTAGGGACTATTACCCTTAACAAAATCTTTTAATAATATGTTTAATTGTGTCTATTAAAATTGCTAATTCAGGCAGCGTAAATCTCCCCAAGAAGAAGAAATCTTCACCCAAAGAGGAAATGATTAGTGATCCTGAAGTGGCAGCCAACAGGAGTGTCCCCAAGAAAAAAAGGAAATTCTCTTCTAAGGAGGAGCCAGTCAGCAGTGGACCTGAAGAGGCTGCTGGCAGCAAGAGCAGCACTAAGAAAAAGAAAAAACTCTCAAAATGTGCCCAGGAAGATTAGAATGGACATTCATTCTTTGGGGGGAGGGGCATGCCCAAAGTGGTATTTCCAGCTTATGTCCTTAAACCCCAATAAAAACAAATCTACAGAAAAAAAAATTGCTAATTCATTTTTTAAAAAAAACTATTCAAACACCAATGATCCCATTTTACATTTTTTTATAGCATATGAGTACTTTGTAAATGGTATCCTGGAATGTTCATCAATGAAGATGTTTTAATCTGACATGATTGCTCATTTAGTTTCAGAAATGAATTCACTAAATTCACCAGTCAATGTATTGTGAAGAAATTTATTTACTTTAAAGATGATAAATATTTTTCAAAACAGCTAGGAGTACTGAGAAAAATAAATATGTATTTAGAAACAATGATGAGTACAGAAATATTGCTGCCAAATTAATGAAGTGATGATAAAAGTGAGGGCCAGCAAATCCAGAGTGTGCTTTATTCATTTACTTTGATTTTCTAAAATTTTCAAAATTATACTTTGATTGATTCTACGTGATGTCAAAACCAGCCAGATTCAAATTTTAAAAGGTTTTGATATATTTTAGACATAACTTTCATCCATCTGTACCTCCATTTTCTCTACACTGAAAAAAGAAATGTCTGTTTCTTACCCACTGTGATGAGATTTTTCTTTAAAGTTTAAATTCTTTGAGCCAGGTTGATTCCATTGCACAAATAACATGCAATGTCACCATGGACAAAAAAAAAAAACATTTTAGCACCATCAATTTTGATCCCCTATCCTCCCGTTCAAAAACAAAAACATCTTCCCAACTGAAAGAAGTTTGGAGCGATTATAATTATTGGAGGTTTAACCTGGAATAGATAAAAAGCAACAACAAAGGAAATACAATTAATACTTACTGAGTATCCAAGTGATATGCTATGCTCTTTCATGTGTCTCATACAGGTAATGCCATTCTATGAGCCAGAAAAATCTGCTTTCCAGACCTAGTTCTGTCATTAACGAGGTTTGAGATGTTAGACAAGCATACATAGATGCTTCACATTTCTCAATTACAAAATGTGAATATGATACAACTGATAACTGAATTAAAAGATGTAAGGTAAGTTTATTTATTTATTTTTCAGGGTGTGTGTGCTAACCAGAGAGAGAGAGACAGAGACTGTGAGAGGAAAAGTGAGAAATCACCCCGTAGGGGGATGGGTACCACAATCCCTTCCTCAGTCTCCTCCTAGGATTTTGGGCACATATGTACACATGCTCAGCATGATTTTTAAGCTACTGGGCCCAGGACTTGAACCATGGTCAGCCATGTGGGAGTCCAGCAACATAACCGCTATGCCTTCTGCTTGTCCCAAAGTGAGAAATCACCCCCCAGCAGAGAGAGCCACACTGAAATCCCTTCTCCATTCTCCTTTTGTGATTTTGGGCATACAAGGTTATGTGCTTGGCATGAGTTTCAAGCTGCCGAGTGCAGGACTTGAACCATGGTTGACCATGTGGGAGTCCAGTAACATAACAATTTTGCTATCTGCTGGTTCTAGATAAATTTGTTTTCTTCAAAAGAAATGTGGATATGATTCTGAGTCAAAATAATTCTCTTTGCGGTTTATTAGATTTATAAAAATGACCCAAATTCTTTAAAGAGGAACCTGACTGGGATTTTCAAAGTGAAGTATCACTTTTGGGTTTGACATTCAGCTATAGTTAAACTGAACTCCTTAACTGACACATGACATTTAAATGTTAGAACTCTGTGGACTTCTGGGCCAGCCTAAAAGGCTTAAGGATCAGGCTTGAAAAATAAAATCTAGAACCATTTCTGTTGTTTGTCTAAATAATAATAATGTTTGCCGCTTACATAGCATAAACTTTTTGGTATGTACTGGAATTTTCCTATATCATTTATAATCTGTAGAACAAACTTCAATAGTGGGTACTAATAATCTTACTAGAGCAAACTAATTTTTATAGATAATAAGTAATTGTTCATGGCCAAGTTATTGTTAAGTACCAAAGATAAGATTCAATTGATCCCCTATCCTCCCGTTCAAAAACAAAAACATCTTCCCAACTGAAAGAAGTTTGGAGCGATTATAATTATTGGAGGTTTAACCTGGAATAGATAAAAAGCAACAACAAAAAGGAAATACAATTAATACTTACTGAGTATCCAAGTGATATGCTATGCTCTTTCATGTGTCTCATACAGGTAATGCCATTCTATGAGCCAGAAAAATCTGCTTTCCAGACCTAGTTCTGTCATTAACGAGGTTTGAGATGTTAGACAAGCATACATAGATGCTTCACATTTCTCAATTACAAAATGTGAATATGATACAACTGATAACTGAATTAAAAGATGTAAGGTAAGTTTATTTATTTATTTTTCAGGGTGTGTGTGCTAACCAGAGAGAGAGAGACAGAGACTGTGAGAGGAAAAGTGAGAAATCACCCCGTAGGGGGATGGGTACCACAATCCCTTCCTCAGTCTCCTCCTAGGATTTTGGGCACATATGTACACATGCTCAGCATGATTTTTAAGCTACTGGGCCCAGGACTTGAACCATGGTCAGCCATGTGGGAGTCCAGCAACATAACCGCTATGCCTTCTGCTTGTCCCAAAGTGAGAAATCACCCCCCAGCAGAGAGAGCCACACTGAAATCCCTTCTCCATTCTCCTTTTGTGATTTTGGGCATACAAGGTTATGTGCTTGGCATGAGTTTCAAGCTGCCGAGTGCAGGACTTGAACCATGGTTGACCATGTGGGAGTCCAGTAACATAACAATTTTGCTATCTGCTGGTTCTAGATAAATTTGTTTTCTTCAAAAGAAATGTGGATATGATTCTGAGTCAAAATAATTCTCTTTGCGGTTTATTAGATTTATAAAAATGACCCAAATTCTTTAAAGAGGAACCTGACTGGGATTTTCAAAGTGAAGTATCACTTTTGGGTTTGACATTCAGCTATAGTTAAACTGAACTCCTTAACTGACACATGACATTTAAATGTTAGAACTCTGTGGACTTCTGGGCCAGCCTAAAAGGCTTAAGGATCAGGCTTGAAAAATAAAATCTAGAACCATTTCTGTTGTTTGTCTAAATAATAATAATGTTTGCCGCTTACATAGCATAAACTTTTTGGTATGTACTGGAATTTTCCTATATCATTTATAATCTGTAGAACAAACTTCAATAGTGGGTACTAATAATCTTACTAGAGCAAACTAATTTTTATAGATAATAAGTAATTGTTCATGGCCAAGTTATTGTTAAGTACCAAAGATAAGATTCAAACCCAGGTCTACTAGAGTTCAAAGCCAATCATTTTTCTCACATTCAGGCTTAGGGAAGTTCCTAAGCTTAGAAGGGTGCTGGATTCGTAATGCCCACTGTCTAGGCACCAATTCATTTGGAATTCCCTAGCATTTCCAAAGTGGTAAGGAATTGTTGGAGAGTTCTGGCAGAATGTAATAAAAGACAAAGAACATAAAGTTGTTTAGAAAAACCACAGAGGGGAACCAGCAGTTAGCGTAATGGCTATGTCGCTGGACTCCCACGTAGTCGACCGTGGTTCGCGTCTCAGACCCAGTGGCTTAAAACTCACGCCGGGCGCGTGTGCGAGCGTGCCCAAGATCCCGAGAGGAGAATGGAGGAGAAGGGATTGCAGCGTGGCCATTCCCTCTGGGGGGTGATTTCTCGCTTTCTGTCTCTATGTCTCTGTCTGTCTGGTGAGCGCACGCACCCTA
>NW_006199342.1:2090853-2096954 GCF_000334495.1 Tupaia belangeri chinensis
GGGTGTTTGCTCGCTTTCTGTCTCTATGTCTCTGTCTGGTGAGTGCACGCACCCTACAGCGAAAACCTCTCAAAAAAAAAAATAAAAAAAGAAAAAGAAAAAAAAGAAAAACCACAGAGCTCCCCAAAATGGGAATTACAGGCAGAGAGTTATGGATGAGTTAACATTTGATCTGAGCTTGAAGAAAGAGTGGCTTTTGACAGATGGAATAAGAAGGAGAGGGAGATAGGAAATACCTGATATGTTCAGAAAATGCGGAAATGTCCTTACACACGGAAGTGTAGAGAGAGTTTTAGATGACTTGGACAATAATATTCAAGAAAAGGAAGGCAAATTGAGACTTAACTATGTCAATTATGCCCTGAGCCCTCTGCTTGATTTTCTTTAGGTAATATGTCAAGGCCCTTTGAATAGGAGTGGAGGGTATCAGGAGTGTATATTTGAAATATTTGACAAAGTGCACTTATTGTAGTCTTCTAAATAGGGTGTAACCAGATTAGAGATTACTCTGCCAGTCATCTGTTGAATATATTAATCATTCAGGGAGAAAATAATTATATTAAAATAATTACATATTATTTATTTATTAATTATATATGAAATATATTTATCAGTTAATGAAAATTGAATGCAGGAGGCTTGTTAATGCTAAACAAACCCTAATTCATGGACTCCTATAAATACCTTGCTACACAAATGCTTTCCTCTATCCCTACCTCCCAAAGAGTAGTGTGCATTTTCTCAATTTTTTCTAGGTAATTAAGGGCAATAATTTTAATAAAAAAATAATAGTTAATATTTTCTGAACACTTTCTGTACCAGAGCCCGTTCTAAATGCCTTGTATTCATTTTATCCCAAGTTAGACACAAGTTGGTCTTATTTGACAGGAATGGAAACCAAGGCTTAGACAGATGAAGGAACAGGACCAAGACTTCACACTTGGTGGGGGCTAATGTTGGCGTCTATACTCAGCTATGAATCCAGAGATCATATTCCCAGCCACTGCAGTGCTAAAGAACAGGCTGAGTAAAGAAGTGCTTTGCCATTTGGGGAAAAATTTCTTTCTCTTTTACTAAAATTGAAATATTGACTTGAGAAGACTGGATTATAAATCAAATAAAGTATAATGTTAAGAGGATTCCTGATATTATTCAGACAGCTGGAGATAACTCTTTAGATAGAGAGACAATAAAATGGGCCTACTAAAAAGAAAAGAATATGAAATTCTATTTAAAGAGAACCAAGAGAGAAATGCTCTGTAAATAGGAGGCAGAGCCAAATGCTCCAGTGAAGCACATAAAATACCCACTGTGCTTCCAAAACTCAAGATCCAGTTAAAAGAGCTAAGGAGAATTATGGAGGAATCTTGGTGCTAACAGCTGGGCAGTACTGCAACACGGCAAGATAAGGTGAAAATGCCTTGGGAGCACTGAGTCATCCAGCTCCCAGGAGCAGCTATTCTGAGCTTAATGATAAGGTTTAATCATTGAACTCAATTTGCTGTTAAGGTGAGAGCTGAGAATAATTGCAACTGGTTCTCAAGTCTCAATGCTAAATATGTAGTCTCTTAAGTGGCATTATCCACAGTGTCTGTGGCTACATGAATACCTGCAGAGGCCAAACTGTCCCCTTGGACTTCCCATATCTGGGAAAGATCATAAGGTGGCCTCATAAGGTGTTGACATTTGGGTGAGTTGAACCATTGACCCAGTTTCTGTATCTATAATACTGAGGACCAGTTTCTCATTAGGATACATCTCAGCAAAATTTATTCATGTTACTCAAATGTATGGGAAGTTGATTTATAAACCAGAATTCAGTTATTAGATTTAGAACCTCAAATTATTTTTGGAATGATTCAGAATATAAATAATGGGTGACTGGGTGGCAATGTGGAGAGAACATATGGTCTAGATTTAGACAAAACTGTTTCTGAGAATTTCATTTCACTAGATGACCTTGAGCAACTTTTTAAAAACAGCTTTAAGTTGCAGTTTTCTCTGAGAAATAGAGATGATAAAATATTTTAAGGTTAGCATGACTCTGAAGTACTTAACTCAATGGCAAGGGGCACTGGTGGGGAAAAAAAGAAAAAAAAAAAAAACAGGATACCAAAGCTGACTCAAGCAGTTACAATTGACCTATTTAATATGAAGGGTTCCGGAGAAGTGGCTTCCAAGCATAGATCAGGGTAGGAGCATTACTAGCATACTCAGTCTGGTGATTGGACCATGGCACTATCAGAAGGATACTCCATTGTAGAAAATCCTAGAATGGAGTTTTCTTCACCCCACCATGCGAGACTTTCGGGGCATTAAATTATGACTCAGATCAGATGGCACTGAGTTCAGGACCTGGTTTTTGTGGTAGATAATGAGTGGTAACAAGGAACAGGTCATTTCAGATGGAATTCTGGGCACTGAACCATGCCTTATTAGCAGAGGAGAGTCCCTGATGCCTCTGAACCAAGCCCTCATGTTCAATTCCAATTTCTGCTGGCTGATAGAAATGAAGTTATTTTCATTTGTGCTCTTCAGTATAGCTAACTTTGGGCAGCTGTCAAAAATTGAGGAAGAGAGGCAAGGTAGGGTCTATCAGCATCAAAGCAAGAGACACTGAACAACAGTGAGGCTCTAGAAGAGTTGAGGAAAGTACCTCAACCTCACAAAGACTGTCTTCCTAGTACCAGTGAGGTTTCTGTTGAATACACATGTATCTTGAGATCCAAACAGCATTGGTTCAGCTCCCTCTCCTAATTTCTCAGTCTATGGAAGACATACCCCATTATGCCACTGAATTGTTTTTCTCCACTGTCAAAAGAATCTTCCTCTCTCCTTTTTCCCCTCCCCTCAACTTCCTTCCTTCCTCCTCCTTTCTTTCTTTTCTCTTTTCTCTCTTTTTCCTAATTTCTTCTCTTTACCTTGACAAATTCTGGTATGCACTAGGGTGGCCAAAGTATGAAATTTAGCCTCCTCTTCAAATTTAACGTCCATTCATCCACACAAACACACTCTCAAACAAAGGGATCATGAATCTAGTAGACTTTACTAATGATATTTGCAAATGAGTGTGAAAAAAAGGGTCACATAGTAACATTGGGGGAAATAAATGTAATGGATATTAGGGCAACACATCCCTGGAGACTTCATTGCTTTTCTCTTCTACATTCTTTCTCACTCTGTACTACTTAACTTTCTCATTTCCTTTTGGACATAATCCCACAAACTACTCTCTTTTCTTAGGCAAATCAGTGATAATGTCCTGTGCTGATATTCATGCCTTGCTCTCCACTAGTGTCTCATCTTTCTTATGGGAACATAGGTTTTTGAAGGATCATTTCCTCCCTAAGAGAATTTCTTATCCAATCAATCAAAATACTAAGACAAATTTGACTTTATATATTGGCGATCAGAATACTGAAACTAAATAATTCAGAATCCTTCTTGAATGATGCTATAAACACTTACTAGTATTCACTTGGTTAACTTCCATCTTTTTATCATTCTAGCAAAAGGCCTATTAGTCCAGTGTTAGTTACCTAATGACATTCAAGTTTCAAACAATTAAGTTCAGATTTATCATCTTTGAATTTTAAATGAATTTAAAATTCTTATGACTTCTGAGTCTTATCATATGAATTTTAGAAGATACTCTATTATCATCAGAAATACTTTCTATAAAATATCTAATAAGATTCGTTCTGGGTTGGCTCTATAGCCTAATGGTTAAGGGAGTCAGATTCCACATGACTGACCATGCAGTTGGAATCATGGCACCAGTAGGTTGAAAAGCACTCCTGGCATATGTGCATGCATAAGCAGATTCCTGACAGAATGGAGAAATGTAGGAAGAGGGATTTCAGGTTGACCACACCACATCAGGGATACTTTCTTTCTCTCTTTCTCTTTCTGTCTCTTTGTCTCTTTCTGGCATGCACATGAGCCTCCTGGCAATTAGAAAAACAAAAACAAAAACAAGATACTTTCTAGTAAAAATTTCACAGGAGACCAACAACCATTATATCTTATACTTTGCTAGATCCAGTTTCTGAAGATGACTCTAAACCTATTCTTTGATTTTTAGAGTGATCTTTAGATAATATTGGCAATACCCTGTATTCTGGTTTCCAAGTTTCCAAGAAATGTCTGGCCAAGTTTATTGTCACTGCCAGTCTTAATAAAAGCTCAATTAACAGGGATTTAAGTATATCACTTCTGATTTTGTTATGCAGGAAACAGTGACTAGCTTAACCAAAATTTCTGGTTGAACTCTGCCAGAATCATTCTCTTACTAAGAGGCACGAGAGTTCACCCCATCCTGGTGGTGGCCAAGTGTATTTTTTTAGAGTAAAAGTTGCCTAATTTGGCCATATCAACAACAAAATTATTTTAAAACTGAATTAATATCTGTATATTATACCCTAGGAAAAAGAAGATAAAGATGAAGTAAAATAGCCAGGGTCTAAAAATAAAATATAACATATTGGATAACTTATATAAGCTTAATCATAAAACTAAAATTTTGTGGAAGCTTTGTAGAAGAATTTTTTTTGAAGAGTTTTGAATTTTTGGAGAGGTCTTTTTGGGCATTTCAAATATTTCAAGTAACCTGACTATGGTTTTACATTAGTATTCCTGGAGCTGAGAGACTTGTGTGGAACATGTCAACATAACATAACAATGGGGAAGATGAGTACAAAGCTAAAAACCAAAAACTTTTCAGGAATATGGATGATGCATGAAACCCCTTCACTCAGTGTTCTAACAATTTTGCTAGAGCAAAAGCAATCCTTCCTAATTGTCACCCTAGTTTGAATGTGATACACACACATATATACATACACATAAAGATAATTCCTTGGTTATACATTCATTATTCCACTGGTGTCCCAACATGCTTGATCATGTGTTCCTTCCCCACTTCACTTTCTAAAACAAGAGAAATATCAACAGTAACAAAACAAAATACATGGCTTAATTTAAACAGTAGTTTCCACATATAAAATAGTCCCACAAATGGTGGGACTCCTGTTGGGGTGCATTTGGGAGATCCTTTAGGGAAGAAATACGAAAGACAGGACCTGACTGTGAACAGGACCAGATTTTGAACTGAGATATGACTAGGACAATGAAGCTGCTCACTTCCTTCTTCCCTCTTGGGAAGGCACCAGGAGATCAAGTCTATGAGCCCATAGCGACATGAGATCCCTGCTCCGGTGTTCCAACCCTAGGAGCTAAGGTATGTTATGGCTCCCACTACTTTGGAAAGAGTTCTTTACATGATCAGGTAAAGCCTACCTGGTTGTTAATAAGAAAAGATGGTACAAGTTGAGGCACAAAGCCGTGAGAAGAGTTCTGTTAAAGATAGGTGGGAAGAAGAAAGGCACAAGGACCTTAGCCCAAGGGTCTGCTCTCTTATCCTAGAGAGCTGGAAAGACAAAGAAAATAGAAAATCCAGGATATTAGTATTTTGGGGAGTTAGGAGAGAAATTTTGCTGTAAGGTGCATGTGCTTACCAGAGAGAGTCAGAAAGTGCTCAGGATTTTGAGCATGAACCACACATGCCCAGGGTGAGTGTCAAGTCACTGGGTGTGGGGCTGGAAACACAGTTAGCCATGTGAGACTCTAGTGCCCTAAACACTACACCACATGCTGGCCCTCTAGAAAATTCAGGATCTTGTTAAAGGACCACTGAGGTTGATTCTGTCTATGAACTTGGAGTATATGGGAAGATCTAGTTTAATACCAATAGGATAAAATGCTTTCCATAATCTCCAAAAGTAGCTCTACTAGAACAATGTTGCCCATTTTGAGGGCTGCCTATCATGTCAAGGGCCTACATTTTCATGATCGAGAACCTGAATGTTGTTTCAGGTCAGGGTTATAGCTACAAGAGAACTACTTTTTAATACAGCTATTAGGTAATGTCTTGCAAATTAAATTGCATACCTACTCATAAAAATTAAATTGTAGAAAAAGTGAAATATGTTCATTAGTTTGGATTACCATAACAGCTTTACATTGGATTTCTGTTCTTACTCCTTTTGACTCAAAAAAAAAAAAAAAAAAAAACCTAAGAACATATCTTATTTACAAATAGC
>NW_006199342.1:2096965-2104931 GCF_000334495.1 Tupaia belangeri chinensis
GTCTTTCCCCTTTTGAACCAAAAAAAAAAAAAAAAAAAACCACTAAGACCATATCTTATTTACCAATAGCTTACCATGTGCAAGAAATTGTTCTAATGTTATGAGGGAAATCAAGATAAGTGAGACATAGATCAATTCTCAACCAACAGAAAGGGAGACAAGACAGACATGAACAGCTCCAGTATAAATTAAGTTTCATAAGAGTTATTAGAAAAAGGGCACAGATGAAATCTTAATGCGAGCCTTAGACCAGGATGGTAGGTTCTGAAATTAAGCTTGAATGAACTGAATCTCCTCAAAACACAGTAAAATGAAACTTAAGTTAACCCAGTCAGAAATTGCTAAACTAACTCTAGCTAGAGGTTTCCCAATTTAACCAACCAAAAATATTTTCTTGGTCTTGCTTCTGATAACATATTAAAAAGATTTTTCTCTCTGGCTCCTTAGTGGAACCTAACTGTTAATATGTGCAGATTGGCACTGCCCAATTTGTGAATCAATATCTGCTTAAGTAAACTCTAAAATTTTAATATGTCCTAAGTTTAACTTTTAGCAGAACCAAGAAACAGATGACTTCTGATGACTTTTGGAGATGGCTTCTACTTTTATTTCATTTATTTTTTATTTTTTATGTTTATTTTATTTTATTTTTTAACTTTTTATTTACATTTTTAAAATTTTATTTTCTTTTATACATTTAACATGTGAACATTTCTCCCTAGTCCAGTTGATAAAACTATAAAATATCTTCACCAAATAATACCACATTTCTTTGTCCCATTAATGCTTTGCTTCTCTATTTTTCTTCTAAATGTTCTTCCTCGGACCCTACTCTTTCACACACACTGTATCTGGTATTGCACTCAAGGGCAAAATGCAAAATTGCCAAGAAAAGAACAACCGCTCAACAGGCTCTGAACCAAGGCCATAGTCAAGCATTATGTCAATATCAATTTCTTGTGACTACACAACGTAAGCCTAGCCTTATATATGCATGCACACATACATATATATATGCATATACACACACACATACATAGGCACATTCCACTGATATAAACAATTAAGAGAGCTATTTTCTTTTTCTAATTACAAATTAATGTATTGAGGTCCTAGGGGCAGGGCTGTAGGAAAACGTGTCAAAGCTTCTGAGTGAAGTGAGATTCTACTAGAGAGGAAATGACTGTTTCTTCAACATCTTTCTCAGTGGGGGATCAGTGGAAATTCTGTCACTGGATCTAGGTTCAGTGTCCCAGACCTTGTCCCACCATAGAAAGTGCTTTTCACCTACCCAAAAGGAGCTGGAAGAGAGGTTAGAAGATAGGATGCTTCTCAGAGATTCCTCTGTGAATCTGTTTTCAGCTATCAAGTGGCATCCACACTCAAACCAGGTGAAGCTGCTCAGACAGAAAAACTAGCGGTTTGATAGAAGAGCTGGAGGTCGACGAGTGGCAGTTTAAACCCATCAGGCAGCTGCTGGGGTTCACTCCCTCTTCAGGGTGATGTTGCCTGGATGGTCACCTCTGGTGCTCAGCAAGCACAAAGTCAACAAGGGACTTTCTTTCTTTTGAATAATAATTATTTATTTTATTTTATTTATTCATTCACTTATTTTTTTAATTTGACCAGAGAGAGACAGGTTGAGAGTGAGAGAGAGAGAGAAAGTGAGAAAGCAAGCCACCAGATTCAGGACTCAAACCCTGGTTGGCCATGTAGGAGTGTCCAGCACCTTAACCACCATGCCACCTGCTGGTCCCAAGCAAGGGACTTTCTTACACTTACACAGCTATCCAGAGATTGACAGCTACATCAGTGAATTGGTCATTCATATCCACACTTGGTTTCTCTGAATCTAGCCACGGGCACCAAATACTTTTTTTAAAAAAAAATACTTTATTTAACTTTATTTATTACTATTATTATTTTTCAGTTTGATCAGAGAGAAAAAGTGAGAAAGCAAGCCACTAGGTCTGGGACTTGAACCGCAGTTAGTCAGGTGAGAGTCCAACGCCTTTAACCATCACGCCACCTGTCGGCCTCAGGCAACGAATATTTAAATGTGTGATCTGGGAGGAAAAAAAATGATTTGTTTACAAAAAATTATTGGAAATCAGATTAAGATAGTTTCAGAGACACTTTCTTGGGTTTAAGAGATATTTAAAATTTGTCTCGAGCTAGATAAGACACATGCCAGAACTGGCCAGTTGAAAAACACCTGTGCTGTCATTTATACAGTGCCAGGAAATCTTCACCAGGCAAGTCCAAACTCAGCAACTGTAGTCACAAAATCCAATGCAAAATCCTTTTAAACATATAAACCCAGAGTTCATCTCATTGGTAGACTCAAGCAATTCTGTAACAAACAAATCCTTTGCAAAAGCTCCAAGAAAAAAAATTAATATATTGAACACTACAATTAGTGAATAGAAGAGTATGTTAAAAGAAGGTGGCAACAAACTACGAAAAAGATAAAATGGGAGACCAGAAGAGCCTTCTCTTCACAGATGATATTTTTTGTTTTGTTTGCTTGTTTTTCTTTTTTTTAGTGAGATGAAGAAGGAGAGGGAGAGAGAGAAGAAGTATTTTCAACAGGGTCTTGCCGTATTCCAATCCTTCCTGTCCCAGCCTCTAGTCAGCTAGGACCATAGGTGCATGCCAATATGCCCAACCTGTTTAGTTTGGCCTGGGAACCAAATCCAGACCTGCCATGTGGTATCAGTCATCATACAATGATACCCTTTAGTGTGTACCTCCAAGGCTGGGAGTGTTTTGCCTTTAGTTTTCGTTTATTTGTTTGTTTGTTTGTTTGTTTGTTTGGTTTTTTTTTGGAGAGATTTTCACTGTAGGGCGCGTGCGCTCGCCAGACAGACAGAGAGAGACATAGAGACAGAAAGCGAGAAATCATCCCCCAGGGGAGATGGTCACGCCGCAATCCCTTCTCCTCCATTCTCCTCTCGGGATCTTGGGCACGCACGCACACGCGCCCGGCGTGAGTTTTAAGCCACCGGGTCCGGGACATGAACCGTGGTCGACTACGTGGGAGTCCAGCGACATAGCCATTACGCTAACTGCTGGTTCCCACTTGTTTGTTTTCAATGTACTTGGTCCAGTGTATTCTCAGTCCTGCATGACTATGACCCTTTTAAACAAGAGGTGGCACTCTGGAAACCCTAGTGGCTGTTTGAAAGGGTGTCAGTGTTCTCTGACATGGTCTGAACCACACAACTTGCCTCTGTACACTGCATACATCCTCCTCTGACACTGAGCTCCAGCTACCACTTGTGAATTCCTAGTTTCTCTGCACTCCTTTTGCTATAGCTGGATTTTGGGTTTAACTTCACTCTTGATCTGCATCCAGCTCAAACGTTCTATCCTCTGACTTGTTCCATGACTTCAACTTCATAAAAGAGACCTCATGACCAACTGATTTCCTGCATCTTCTGGATCCATAGCCCAACTCAAATGGCTCTTCTTGGCATGATATACTCTTTCTATGTCCTCTCATATAACTTCATAAACTCTTTGACAGATGTGGAATTACCCTGTCGAGTTGGATACTTGCTTAGCTATTCACTTGTGAGAGGTGTGTCCTCATTCTGAAGGAGCAGAGATGTGACAAGATATACTTGACCTGGTTTAATTAAGGCACTAATTCATTTCCTTAATCATTTAGTTCAGCACTGTCCAATAAATCTTTCCTCAAAGACAGGAATGTTCTATGTTGGTACTGGCCAACTCATAACCACTAGCCACATATGGTTATTGTACACATGCAATGTAGTTGGTGTGACTGGTGATCTAAATTTTTACTTTAATTTTAGTTCATTTACATTTAAATTTAGGTAGCGACATGTGCCTAGTGGCTTCTGAATTGGAGAGTGCAAATTTAATCTATTCCTTTATATTCTGTGATAGGACAGCATTTAAATGATAGGAAGCAAAATGAATTCAAATTCAAACTCAAGTTGAATTCATTTGCTATGGTAAGAACTTTGCAGGATCTTAAGGAAGAGAGGGAGAAAAATACTGAACTAGGAAATGGCAGTCTTAACTATAGCGCTCCAGGGCAATAGGACTGAGGCCCATTATCATATCCAAGTTGTCGCAGAATGACATTTCCATCTTTCTAACTCCAAACACAATGTAAGAGCTATAACAAATCTGACAATGGTAAAAATGTTTGAAGCATACTCAGTCAAGTTTTCAGAAGCTGTGTGAGATCTTGGGGAAGCAGAGAACTTAGGATTTCCTGATAATGTCTCAGTCACTTCGTAAAATAGGTTCTCATTTTAACCTATAGCAGAGATTAGGAAATTATCTTGGCATTTTGAAGTAGTCTCTTTTCATTTCTCTGAGTCCAATTTACTGTTTTCTTCAGATAAATTGTTTTATTAGCATTCATGTGCAAAATGTTACTCAAACTTTACAAACAAAAAATGTCAAAATTGAGGTAATGCATTTGATTGGGATATTTTCTTACTCCTGAACTAGAAAGCCAAAGAAAAAGAAAGCAGTAAAGAAGAGAGTGATTATTGGCTCCAGGAAGTTCCACTACTATAAATCCTAGAGGAAAATATTTTTCCTTGGCATATAAAGATGAGGGACTTTATGTAAAACCTTAATCAAGTCTGTTCAATTTTAAGATGCTGGACTCTGGACTCCAAATGCCTCTGTGGTCATTAAAAGAAATCTTTTCACAGAAAAATTTTAATTAAAAGGTAGCTAAATCTGGATCTAATATCATTTAACTTCTTATCTAACAAGGTGACTCTGGAGGAGGTACGAGGTGATTCTGGATAAAGTATAACTGTACAGGAAGAAGGAAATGGGTGAACTGAGAGCTAATTTAACATCATTAAAAATTCTAACATCTGGGGCCAGCAGGTAGTGTGGTGGTTGAAGGTGCTAGATTCTCATATGGTCATCTGTGGTTTGAGTCCCAGACATGGCAGCTTGCTTTCTCTCTTCTCCTGTCTCTCTTTCGGTCTCTATCTGGTCAAATTAAAAAATAGTAATAGTAAATGGAAATAAATAAATAATAAAATTCTCTAAAAAAAATTCTAACATTCAAGTGCAGTTGGAAATAAACTAATGCGGGCCTAAATCCCTCAGTCCTCTTCCTTTCCAGATACTCTCTCAAGGACCCAAATAATCTCCAGCTTGTGTGGTTTTAAATGTCCATAGATTTACATAATATTTTTCCCAGTATACCCAAATGACTTCTTTAGAATATCCTTCTCTCTTCTCCTGTCTCTCTTTCGGTCTCTATCTGGTCAAATTAAAAAATAGTAATAGTAAATGGAAATAAATAAATAATAAAATTCTCTAAAAAAAATTCTAACATTCAAGTGCAGTTGGAAATAAACGAATGCAGGCCTAAATCCCTCAGTCCTCTTCCTTTCCAGATACTCTCTCAAGGACCCAAATAATCTCCAGCTTGTGTGGTTTTAAATGTCCATAGATTTACATAATATTTTTCCCAGTATACCCAAATGACTTCTTTAGAATATCCTCCTGATTTTGTCACTTTCATCAGATAGACATCAGCTCCACTGAAACATAAATTTTGAGCAACTTGCTTTCCTGAACAGATCACTGGATCTGTGAACCTATGTAACAAAGGGCACCAGCGTGTTCTCCCTCCCGAGTTCTCTCCTTTACGGCTCTCTTTTCATCCTTCCCTCCCTTCTTTTCTCCTTTCCTTCCTTCCTCCATTTCTGTCATATTGCTTGCTGGATGTGGGTAGCAATTATAAGAAGACTGAGAAAATACAGTATTTTAATATTTTGGCTTTAGAAATATCTGCAAAGCATTCCCTCTCCAAGTCAGGCTTCCATTGGAGCCGTGCCAGACTTCCGGGGTGAGCAAAGCATCATACAGTTTTGAAGCCCTCGTTCTCTGTTAGCCATCCCTCACTGGCACTTCTTAGAGACATAGAAAAAAAGCTCCTTTTTGTTCTCAAATACTTCTTTTATTTATCTTATTAAGTCTTTTATTTTTGCATAGAGATGAGGAGATAGTTTACTGTTCATATCACTGTCACTTGCCAGGCAACTGATTTATCACATATGACACTAGAAAAAAATAAAGCTGTAATTTATATTCATGAAGTCCTCATTTATGCTTTCTAAACAGATATAATAATGCAATCTGTCTAACCTTCCAGGAAGTTCTAGTGCCTTGTCATTTTCAAACATTTTTGTCTCTGATATAAATAGAAAAAAAAAATGGTATATGAAAGGTAAAATTATTTCAAATAAAATTGAGTCAAGGGGCCAGCAGGGGGCACAGTGGGTAAGGCACCAGACTCCTGCATAGCTGACTGTGGCTTGAAACTCACACAGAATGCATGTGTGTGCATGCCCAAATTCCTGAGAGGAGAAGGAATTGTGATGTGACCATCCCCCCTGGGGGTGTGATTTCTCACTGTTCCCCTCTCTGTCTCTCTCTATAGAGAGAGTTCTATGGCGAAAACCTAAAAACAACAACAAAATAATTGAATAAAGTTTTTTTCTTTTTTTAAAAGAATTATTTTTTTTAACTTTATTATTATTTTCCAGTTTGATCAGAGAGAGAGAGAGAGAGAGAGAAGGAAAGTGAGAAAGCAAGTTACCAGGTCCGGGACTTGAACTATAGTCAGCCATGTGGGTGTCCAATGCCTTTAACCACCATGCCATCTGCCAGCCCTAGGTCAAGTAGTTTTTAGATAAATAAAAATTAAAATAAATTACTAAGCAGTACATAAATTCCTAAAATTTTTCTATAATACTTCAGAATATGAAACAGAAAAGTTTAACCTGAAATTTGAAAATTATACAATGTTTTATGTATACAAATGAGTATCTATAGTGACAAACATGCAAATTAAACCAAAAGATACTCATCAGTAATAAATGGGCATATTCAGTTAAAGAAACCTATGTACAGAACCTCACCTATCAATTTACAAAATGTGAAATCTTTCTCTTCCCCTTTCCGTTTTTTTTTTTTTGGAGAAGTTTTTGCTATAAGGGCGCTTGTGCTCGCCAGAAAGACAGAGAGACAGAAAGCGAGAAATCACCCCCCCAGGGGGGATGGCCACACCGCAATCCTTTCTCCTCTCTTCTCCTATTGAGATTTTTAGGTGCACATGCTCCCTGCCTGAGTTTTAAGCCACCCTGTCTGGGACTCAAACCATGGTCAACTAAGTGGGAGTCCAGCAACGTAACCATCATGCCATCTGTTGGTCCCATACTTGTTTATCTTTGTGTATCAATTTCAGCATGTATCATAACTAACTTTAGATCACAAGTAATTATAAGTACTATGTCTATAATTCTACAATTGCATTTGTCTGTTTCTCTCAGATTGTGGAACACAGGAGAACTCTTTATTTATATATCGATTTCTCTACCTGTTTATTTATTTATTCAATTTGCCAGAGGGCACTGTGCTTACCAGAGAGAGAGAGAGAGACAGGGAGAAAAGGAGTAAGCACCTCCAGCTCAATGGGGCATGATCACACCCAAACCCCTTCTCTGTTTCTCTACCCTGTCAGGAGTTTGGGCACACATGCATGTACATGCACCCAGAGTGTTTCTCAAGCTACTGGGGCTGGTATTCAAGCCAGGTAATCAGCCATGTAGGATCCGACTCCCTTAATGACCAGGCCCAGGACTGGCCTCATTTATTTTATTTTTTATTTTTTAAAAGAATGATTTTATTGGGACCAGCAGGTGGCATGGTGATTGAGGGTGCTGAACTCCCACATGGCTGACTGTGGTTCAAGTCCTGGACATGGCAGCTTGCCTTCTCATTACCTTCTCCCCCAACTATGGTCAAATAAAAATAAATAAATAAATAAAGTTAAATAAAATAATTCCTTTTTTTCAAAAAAAAAAATCTAGTTGTTTATTTTATTTTTATTTTGACCAGAGAGGGACAGAGTGAAAGAGCGGGGGTTGGGGGGGGAATGAAAAAACAACAC
>NW_006199342.1:2107762-2108293 GCF_000334495.1 Tupaia belangeri chinensis
TAGTGATCCATAGAGAGGAGGAGATAGTTTACTGTTCATATCACTGTCACTTGCCAGGCAACTGATTTATCACATATGACACTAGAAAAAAATAAAGCTGTAATTTATATTCATGAAGTCCTCATTTATGCTTTCTAAACAGATATAATAATGCAATCTGTCTAACCTTCCAGGAAGTTCTAGTGCCTTGTCATTTTCAAACATTTTTGTCTCTGATATAAATAGAAAAAAAAAATGGTATATGAAAGGTAAAATTATTTCAAATAAAATTGAGTCAAGGGGCCAGCAGGGGGCACAGTGGGTAAGGCACCAGACTCCTGCATAGCTGACTGTGGCTTGAAACTCACACAGAATGCATGTGTGTGCATGCCCAAATTCCTGAGAGGAGAAGGAATTGTGATGTGACCATCCCCCCTGGGGGTGTGATTTCTCACTGTTCCTCTCTCTGTCTCTCTCTATAGAGAGAGTTCTATGGCGAAAACCTAAAAACAACAACAAAATAATTGAATAAAGTTTTTTTCTTTTTTTAAA
>NW_006199342.1:2108433-2158463 GCF_000334495.1 Tupaia belangeri chinensis
AGAGAGAGAGAGAGAGAGAGAGAAGGAAAGTGAGAAAGCAAGTTACCAGGTCCGGGACTTGAACTATAGTCAGCCATGTGGGTGTCCAATGCCTTTAACCACCATGCCATCTGCCAGCCCTAGGTCAAGTAGTTTTTAGATAAATAAAAATTAAAATAAATTACTAAGCAGTACATAAATTCCTAAAATTTTTCTATAATACTTCAGAATATGAAACAGAAAAGTTTAACCTGAAATTTGAAAATTATACAATGTTTTATGTATACAAATGAGTATCTATAGTGACAAACATGCAAATTAAACCAAAAGATACTCATCAGTAATAAATGGGCATATTCAGTTAAAGAAACCTATGTACAGAACCTCACCTATCAATTTACAAAATGTGAAATCTTTCTCTTCCCCTTTCCGTTTTTTTTTTTTTGGAGAAGTTTTTGCTATAAGGGCGCTTGTGCTCGCCAGAAAGACAGAGAGACAGAAAGCGAGAAATCAACCCCCCAGGGGGCTTGGCCATAACCCTTCCCTTCTCCTCCATTCTCCTCTTGGGATCTTGGGCACGCATGCACATGCACCCGGTGGGAGTTTAAGTCACCAGGTCCGGGACTCGAACCTCAGTCTACTACATGGGAGTCCAGCAACATAGCCATTAACTGCTGGTCCCTCTCTTTCCTTTATCAAATAGTCTGTAAATATTTACCACATCACATATCGCCACTAACTAAACCAAAAGGAAAAATAACTAACATACTTCTTTTTAAAATTTCATTCTTTCAGGGCCAGCAGATGCCATAGCAGTTACATCACTGGATTCCCACATGACTGACTGCGGCTTGAGTTCTGGACCAAGTGGGTTGAAAATCACGCCAGGCACGTACGTGCATATTCAAGATCCAGAGAGAAGAATGGAGGAGAAAGGATTGTGGCATAGCCATCCCCTTTTGAAGATGATTTCTCACTTTCCCTCTCACTGTGTCTGTCTGTCTGTCTCTCTCTCCTGCAAGCGGGGATGTTCTAACGCAAAAACCTCTAAAAAAAAAAAAAAGGTTTTTTTCTTTCAATTAATGCCATACTATTCAAGATCTCCTTGTGAAGACAGAATAAATCAAGTATTCAAGTCTCAGTTTAAAGCTCAATTTTTCAGAAAAAGCTTTCCCAGATTCCCAAGTTTGGCTAGTTTTCAATTCATCCCATTGCTAATAATAGGACATACTTGAAATGGGGTGATTCACAAAAATAAAGGTTTATTCAGTTAATAGTTTGATGATGCAAGTCCAGGGATCCTCTTTAGTGGGGCTCTTCTGGCTTTCTCACAATACGACAGTAATAGGAGAGCATGGTCTGCATTCTCATGTGTCTGTCTCATTTCCTCTCCTGACATAAACCTGCCTGAATTCATTTATAGATGCCCTGCTCTAACCACCCAATCACTAATCTTCTTGCAAATGTCTCATTTCGACACAATAACTGAATCAAATTTTCACACTCTTCACTTAATTACAATGCTCAACACATAAATTTGCGGGATGCATATTCAAGCTATAGCAGCCATGTTCCTCTGTTACATCCTTTTGCAGCTCTCTGTATTGCTTCTCCGTAGAATTTTATACAATTCTACGGAGGCAATTATTTTGAAAACATTTGTTTCATGGCCGCTTATGATTTGACTAAACTTCAGGGTGAAAGTTCTGTATTGATCCTCTTCCCCATTGTTACCTGGAGCTGGACAAAAGACTCCTTGAAATGTATAATGTACATGCCCGAAGGACACATTGAATATATGAGTTATGATTTTTATTACTTTTAGTCATCTCTAAAGTACTTAGATCATCTGAAGTTTACAGAAGAACAGATGTGGCTTGGGCTGTTCCGTTTGGAGGGGATTGACTGTGGGATAAACCTACCAAGTTGTCCCAGTGCATCACGACTTTAGATTCTGTTATGTATTCATGGATGAGTGTTCTTTTATATTTTCAACTTACATTCCGGAAATGAAACTGAATAATGTGCCACTAAAGTATTTGTGTGATAAAGTCAGGTTTATATTTACTCTACTACTAAGCAACTTCTTTTACCAGACGTTAAAGCTAATGAAACTGAAAATGCTGTCCAAAATCACGATGAGATCCATTACTGACTGGAGAGACCAGCAGACATGGGAAGCTTCAGAGTTGGAGTCCAATACCAGAAAAATCTCCTGTCTCATCAGAGGGTAACCAAACAAATGGAAATAGATTAAGTATCTGCTGTGAAGTAGAGTGTTAGTAAAATACCAAACAAGCTGGGTTTGGTGTTTTAGAGTGTTGAATACTGATTCCCTAAAAAATACCACTAAAACACCTGATGTTAAAGCAAAGCTGAGCTCATTGCTCAAATAGTTAAGAGGACAAAGTCAGAATACTTATGAGGCTTTGGGGGGTCTGATTTTTTAAAAAGTGTTTTAAATTATTATTTATACATTTAGTCACTATACATCATTGAGATTGTAAAGAGACTTTACTCAGCATGACATACACCTTAGACTGGCCCAGTTGAGAATCTTAGACATGTTATTATCAACAGGTAATAAACTATATCTATGTCCCACAAATGTCTTACCTCTCTGTTTTTTCCCTGAATTTCCCTTCCTATATTCTTCCCCTCTCTCACTCTCCTTCCACTTTGTCCTTAGTGTCCATAACAATTTTCAATGCTTTTATGTCCTCTAGTCTTTCCGTCTCTACCATAGAGGGCAGACAGTCAGTGTATGTTAAGCAGAGACATACAATGTCTCTGCTTCATAGCCTGACTTGCTTCACTCAGCAATAAGTCTTCCATATTCATACACTTTGTATCAAATGCCAGAGTCTTTTTTTTTATTTTTATGGCTGAATAGTATTCCATGGAGTATATGTGCCATACTTTTTCAATCCATTCATCTGTTTGTGGACATTTGGGTTGATTCCATGTCTTACCAATCATGAATAATACTGCAATAACTATAGATGCGCAAGTGCTTTTCCAACTGAGTGTTCTGTTCTTTGGGGTCTGCTGTAAGGGTTAAAACTGAATAAGAAACATGATATAATGGTTTAAAATTGGTTGTTATAGAAAGGGAAGGGTCTTGTGGTGAGGTTTCCAAGAGTCTTGAAGGTTAAAAGTAATTTGATGCTGCCTATTGAAAAACTAGACATATGAGGGACCAGCAGTTAGTGTAATGACTATGTCACTGGACTCCCATGTAGCCAACCACGGTTCAGGTCCTGGACCTGGCAGCTTAAACTCATGCCAGGTACATGTGTGTGTGTGCCCAAGATCCCAAGAGGAGAATGGAGAGAAGGGATTGCGTCATGGCCTTCCCCTCCGGGGAGTGATTTCTCACTTTCTGTCTCTCTGTCTCTCTCTGTCTTTCTGGTGAGTGCACATGCCCTATAGCAAAAAAAAACAAAAAACAAAAAACAAAAAACAAAAAACAAACAAACAAAAAAAAACTCTAAAAAAAGACTAGACATATGAAAGAAAATTCCTTGGAAAAACATTGGAAAAATAATGGCCACCTTAGCACAAAACTTTAAAAGTCATTTTAGAGAAAGAGATATGATACCTTTCAATTTACCTATTCTATCATGAGCAAGATTTATTTCTTAACCTCTAATTCAAACTGGCTATTGTACATGGAGAACTTATTTCTTGCTCCCAGATTCCTAGTGAAATAAATGTAAAACAATAAGGAAGGTGCTGAAACAAGAGAAGGGAAAAATGAGAATGTTATATTTGCTTGTTTAATTCACTTGCTTAGAGACTTATAGAAATATTTACTGGGGGAATTATTTGTAGTGGGGACAGATAACATAAATTTACAAAGTTAGTTATTAATGTATTATGCATAGGACAATAACAGTATAATCACTATAATGTTTCCGATGGTGGGTATGTGGAAAATGCTATTAAGTAAACCAGCTATAATTTACTTTGTCTTGTTATATGGTTGGTTAAAAATGACCACTCTCATAAGCAAATGAATACCAAATGAAGTGAAGTTTGTGATTCAATATTATAACATAAAAAATGTTTCTAATAAAATACTAATTTCATTTTTTGTAAAAATATTAGCATTTGACAAAATATATGAAAATGTTAAGCAGAATTCTAGAAAGTCAGTAGGTCAAGGACACTTGATAGATTGGAAAGTTAGCAACACCTCCTGACCTACTTGAGGAGACAAGAAAAACATATTCAAACTCTAATTGTTTCTTTATTTAAAAAAATTAATTTATTTTATACATTTAATCAGTATACACCACTTAGCTTGTAAATTGAATTTACCCAACATGAGTACACTTCACACCAGTCCCGTTGAGGATACAAAACATGTTATCATTTATTTCTGTATCCCATAAATGTTGTACCTCTCTATTTTTCTCCTTAATTTATTTCCTTACACTCTCCCCCTTCTTCCACCCTCTTCCCACATTGTCTCCAGTATTCATAACCATTTTCAAAACTTCTACGTCTTCTATCTTTCAGTTTCCACCAAAGAGTATGAACAGTCCATGTATGTTAAGTGGAGACATACAATGTCTCTCTTTCAAACTCTAATGGTTTTTAAACTTTGAATAAATGCAATCCTGACCAAGAGAAGTGACACAATAGCAACAGCATTTTCATTGCTGGTTGAATTACAGTTCCCTTCCCTTGATGCTTACAAGACTCCCAAATGCTTCCTTCTGAGGTGATGAATTAGAATGAGCAGTGAACACCCAGATTTCATTGACTCCTATCATATAGGAATATATGCCCATTGTGGCCAGAAGTGTCAATATTTTATGAAATCCTGGCATTACTGAATTTTAAATGGTACTTTCTTATTTATAATGTTTTGATAAACACACACACACATTTGCAGGCTGTTTTATCTGTTTTCTTGATTTTTAAAAAAAAATGTTTCTATTGCCAGAGGGTATGCATACTCATCCAAAAGAAGAGAGGAGAGAGGCGGGAGCGGGAGGAGAGGGAGAAAGCATCCCCCATGGAGTGTAGTCATGCTGCAATCCCTTCTCCTCCATTTCTCCATCCTGTCAGGATTTGGAGCAAGCGTGCACATATGTATGCCCAGTCTGTTTTTTTAAGTCACTGGCATATGGATTCTAACTGAGGTCAGTCATGTGGAATCCAGATCCCTTAGCCACTAGGCTGCAGGGCTGGCCTTTCCTTTGTCTTTTTCGAATAGCTGAATTCTAAAATATAATACCCAATACATACTCTGCTTTTTCCTCATCTCTCTCATTTTGTCAAATAGGAGGCCCCTGAAGCTGTTCAATTTAAGGAAGAAACCCTCACCCCAGCTGGAAGCATCTTCTATTGCCCATAGTCAGATCTAAATTCCTATCCTTGGGCATTATTTCTCATGTACAATAAATAGTCCTTTAGTTTCCTGTTAAACATTAAATCTCTCTGATCATCACCTTATTGAGACCAAAAATAATAAATCTAATCAATTAGAAAATTCCATTGAGCCAGAAGGTGGCACAGTGGTAAATGTGACACTCTGCAAGGCAAACCCTCATGGCAGGTTACCAGTTTGCATGTGGAGACCTCCCTGAGGACACTGAGTCTTCATGTTCCAGTGCTTTAGGTCTGGCTGAAGGTGGGGTAGGGGGTTGTGGTGTCACAAACCTGTCAGGGGTGCTATCTCTTTCTCATGCCTATCTGTTTTTCTAACTCACATAATAAGTAAATAAACCCTAAGAGAAACAAATCAACTCTTAGATAATATGGGGGAAAAAAACAAATCTCCAAGGAAATGATTATACTGAATGAGCAGATCCCTTGTTTAAAATGCAGTTTCCCTGGCGGCAACCCTAGAGATTTGAATTCTCAGAACTTGGGGGAGAAGGGAGTACTGGGTGGTTCTCGTGTAGTTAGTTCTATGGAAACACATGCACAAACAAATGAAAACAAAACGAAATACCTGAGTGGTGGATCACAAACTTTAGTGTGCATCAGAATCACCTGGAGGGCTTCTCATAGCACAGATTGCTGGTCCTCACACCCAGAGTATCTGATCAATAGGTCTAAGGTGGGACTGAGAATCTGTGTTTCTAACAAGTTCTCAGGTGCTGCTGGGGCTGCTGGTCCTGAAATCACACTTGACGAACCACTGCTCTAAGGGAATGGGGTATGGGTGATTCCTTACATTGCACCATGAGGCTCTAGTAAGTACATGTGTGAGAGAGCTGAAAGTGAGGCTGGGAGAGGCTGGGATGAGGTCATCTGCTTCATAATGGCTCCTTGAGTCTGGTGCCAGAGCCCAAAACTTAATTGCATTGCGGTATTTGCCACTGTTTATTCACTCGTCAAATATTGGTTGACATTTGCCATGTACCAGACATTGTGCTGGGCATAGGTCCATAAGTTAACTAACTTATTAAATCACTATGTAATTAATTTGACAGATAATGTACTGGGCATCTAATGTTTGCCAGGATACAGCCTGGTTGCTAGAAAGAGCACCTTGCATCGGGAGCCCTGCTCTTGGTTTCTCTGCTGCCATTCACATGCAGAAGATAGCCTGAAGAAAACGTTGGTTCCTTCTGTACAAGTTAAACAGAGCATAATAGAGCTGGTTGGTTGTGTTATCACAGAAAATGATATTCTGTGCAGATCCCTGAAGTTCATAGGGGGAGGCAATTTTCCTGAACCTCACTGACAGCTCTGGTCCTGTGGGTCCAAAGGGAACAATTT
The DNA here is from genome assembly GCF_000334495.1 of Tupaia belangeri chinensis. NCBI lineage: Eukaryota > Metazoa > Chordata > Mammalia > Scandentia > Tupaiidae > Tupaia > Tupaia belangeri. Next base: position 2,115,154 of record NW_006199342.1, read on the forward strand.
CCTTTATGAGCAACCAGGCCTTGTCCCTGTCCTTGGCAGCAGGACCCTAGACACACTTGTTCTAGAAACAGTGCCTTTCCAGTAAAGATAAGACATGCATGCAGGACGGGCTGTCAAAGCCGGCCCCAATGTAGCCTTCCTGCAATGTTTCATAGAAAACATCCTGTACGCTCCATGGGAGGTCTGCCCTTTCTCTGTGTCTGCAGACAGCAGATAATAGAAGGGCATGGGTTCAGAAGCATAAGTGGGTCCCCAGTTAAACGGGTTGCCCTGTATTATACCTGGAGACAAATAATTCGTTTTTTAAAACACAAAAGCGAGGGCTAAAGGAGAAGTGGGCATCTCCTGGTAGCTCTGCTCCCTCTCTCAGACTCAGACCTCTTTTTACAAATACAGTAAAATAATATTGATGACAAAAATATAACTCTTGGTCCTGTCTGGTTTCTGTTCCCTTGGTTTCCTGAGTCTGTTTTAGAAAGTATAAGAAATAAATGATTTGCTAGGACACAAATCCTGAGAATTTTGAAAATGTTTAAATGGAATGGTTACTTGGGCTTCAAAAGAGAGAGCCTTTCTTTGAGACAGCATAGTGGTTTTAAAAAGCTTGTATTAATTTTTAAAATTGGAATTGTTTAGCCTGCAATACTTACACTGAAAACTTCTTGAGACCTAGGTTTGGTTAATCCATTTCTGTATCTCTATGATGGGCATATGGTGATTATTCAATGTACTCTTGTTCAATACGTGTGTGATAGAATGAGAAAATGAATGAACTTTAAAGAGTGTCTAATTCACCTCTTCTGGGGAAGAGATAGTCTCTAAGGAATGTGGCAATGTCTTCAAGGTATTTTTACTAGAGAAGCAAATGTGAAACCATATCTTGCCTTTCAAGACAGGATTTACCCCCACTACACCAGCCACATCCCCATGGACTCTTACTGGTGATTATAGTTGAGTTTTGAAGAGTTCCAAAAAAGCGAGCCAAATCTATAAGAGTAAATATCTTAATATGACAAAATGAAATTAAAAATTTTGTCAGAATAGAGATTTTTTTTCCCTTGGGGGACAAATATCAGAGAAAAGTTGGATAAAATTTTTAATATATAATCCTAGACTTAAAGATATCTATAAAATTTTTAAAACTTATTAAAACGGTTTCAGGGAAACACATGCATACCTTTTACTACAGCTGTTTAAATAGACTTGATAAATTGAACTTACCAATAGGTGGTAAAATTTCTGTTAGCTAGAAGGAAGAATATTTAATTTCTTTATCTGCTTGGGAAAATATTTGAACATATTTCTTATCCTTGCTCCTGGATAATAACCATTATTTGTCGCCAGTGCATATAAAAAATGTAATTAATTCTAATAATTCTCTGTGTTTATTGCCTACATGCTATGTCTCAGTGAATAGACCACTCTGATCTCCACCTGTAATGGGCTCACCTAAGTTCTGTCAGTTGCAGCCTAAATATTTCCAACCTGGCTCTCATTTTTATTCACTTTGCCCAAATCTAGGCACTCAGCCTGATCCTTTCTCTCCTTCAAACTGCTGATGGTTATCATTTTGAAAATAAAAAAGATTATGTCAACTCCTAAAGTCTTGTAATAGTGCTTCACTTTCTAGAGAATAATGACTTAAAGAGAGCAAAGTAAGGCTGGCCCTGTAGACTAGGGGTTGAATGAAGGATGAAAAAAAAATGGGGTATGTGTGTGTGTGCCCCAAATCCCAACAAGATGGAGAAATGAACGAGAAGGGATTGAGGGATTGGGGTGTGATTATAACCCATTGAGGGGTGCTTTCTCTCCCTCTATCACTGTCTTTCTGTTTCTCTCTGGTGAGCACATGTGCTCTAGCAATGTAAATAAATCAACAAACAAATAAATAAGCATGCACAGCAAAGTGCTCAGAGCCCCCTGTACGCTCTTTCCACATTCATCTCCTTCTACCTCCCTTCATGCAAACTCAGTCCCAGCCATGCTAAACTCCTCAAGTCCCCTCTCCAGATTACCAAGAAAGTCAGTTGAGTGCAGCTGAGAAGAACAGGGGCTCTGGACTCCCACTGCCAAGGTTCAAAGCCAGTTCTGCCATAATCTTGAGTAAATAATGTCACATTTCTGAGTCTCGATTTCCTCATCTGTGAAAGGAGTAATGACAGAAGCTCCTTCATGAGGTTATCAAAAGTTTAACATAAGATGACACTTGTAATGTGCTCAGAGCAGCGTTCCACTGGCAGTGATGACAACACATAGCCATTGTCATTACTGTTCACCTTGATGCCCATGGCGATTAATCATCTTTCAGGGAACTGTTTACTAACCACTTTGGAAACCAAATAGTATATTTTAGATTCATGTATTACTTCATTTATCCTTATTTGGTTGTGCCTTGAGTATTTATTTGGTGTTATACTGTCTTCATCTTCCCCTGGAGATGATGAAATTCTTGTAAGCAGGAGGAACCATTGTCGCCTTTCCATCTGTGCTTCACCACAGCACTTAGCACCTGGAAAGTACGTAATAAATATTTGGTGAAACAGAAGAAACTTATCTGTGACTTTCAAAGCATTTTTTTTGTTGTTGTTTAAGTGCACACATCTAGTAAATTGAGTCTTATTTGAGACTATTCATTTACCCCTATGTCAAAGCTAGCTTCCCTCCTTCTACAAATAGTTACTTACTGAATATCTTTTATTGCTAGTTACTGTTTTAGGCAATATGGATATGAAAAATAAAGGAAAAAAGTTTCTTGCCCTCATTGAACTTCTATTTTAGTGTATGGAAACAGTGTGTATATATATTGTATGTATGTAGCTAGATAGATAAAGAAGGCAGGAAGTGCAATGACCAAAAAGATAACAAGGAAAATGGGTAGATGAAGGGGTGCTATTTTGTGTACAATTAGTCCAGGTAGACTATCCTGAGAGGGTAATTTCTGAGAAAAGACCTGAGGGAAACTTTCAGCTTCCCAGGGAAAAAGGGAACGGCCAATGCCAAAGCAATGAGGTAGAGTTTTCCAGTAGATTGAGAAGACCCCACAAGAGAGAAGTAGGAGTAGGGAACCAGCAGTTAGCATAATGGCTATGTCGCTGAACTCCCACGTAGTAGACTCCAGTTCGCATCCCGGACCAGGTGGCTTAAAACTATCACGCCGGGTGCGTGTGCGTGCGTGCCCAAGATCCCGAGAGGAGAGTGGAGGAGAAGGGATTGCGGTGTGACCATCCCCCCTGGGGGGTGATTTCTCGCTTTCTGTCTCTAATGTCTCTCTCTGTCTGTCTAGCGAGCGCACGCACCCTATAGCGAAAATCTCTCAAAAAAAAAAAAAAAAAAAAGAGAGAGAGAAGTAAGAGTGACATCAGAGGTGACTGCAGCTGATCTTATAGAACTTCCGTGGTTCAGGGCATTTGACTGTACAATTTATTCCCTGTCGTCATCTACTACAGCCTACTCCTAGAATCTCTCTCTAATCTATCTATATCTATCTATTTATCATCTCTATCATCTATCTATATCTATCTATCCTATATCTATCTACGTATCTCCATATCTATCTGTATCTATCTATATCTACCTATCTGTATCTATCATCTATATCTATCTATCTATCTTTATCACCTATTTATAGCAATCTATCTATATCTATCGTCTATAGAGGAAGGAGTCCCTTCCTCTCTATAAAAGAAAATTTGGGGTCCAGTTTCATAGTCTTTCTCTTCTCTCCACCAATGGCTCTAGATGTTTCAACATTCATAGAAACAACACATCCTCTGGCACAGTATCGCACCTCCTGGTCTCCCTGTTTCAGGTGACCTTGACTTATTTTTCAGTCAGTCACTATCAACCTGTACCATGTCACCACTCAGAAATGACCTCTTTAGGCACTCGTTATAGTCCAATATGTACCCGACCAGCCTCACCCCCACAGACGCTGGTTTTTGTGTTTTCCTTGTTTGTTTGTTTGTTAGTATCTTAGACCTTCAAGCTATTAATGCTGCCATTTTATCTGCTCATCTGGAGAAACTGCCTGGTCTATTCAGGCCAACCTCAAACTCAGTCATCTGAGATGGTCTCATATCTCCAATTATCAGTCTATTGACATTAATTCTTCTGCTGCTTTTATTCTTCAAAATCACAAACCTATATTAAACTGAAAATCTTGGGTCTTCATTCTTTGTGACAGGATTTCTCAATGTTACTAGAAGCCAAAAAAGCACACCTAACCATGTGAAGTGATCTTTCTCCAAATTTGTAGTTTCATCATTTTTTTTGAGAGGTTTTTTTGCTATAGGGCGCGTGCGCTCGCCAGTCAGACAGAGAGAGACATAGAGACAGAAAGCGAGAAATCACCCCCCCAGGGGGGATGGTCACACCGCAATCTCTTCTCCTCCATTCTCCTCTCGGGATCTTGGGCACGCATGCACACGCGCCCGGTGTGAGTTTTAAGCCTCTGGGTCCAGGACGTGAACTGGGGTCGACTATGTGGGAGTCCAGCGACATAGCCATTACGCTAACTGCTGGTTTCCTAGTTTCCTAATTTTAATGGATCATTTAATCTGCTCAGTGGTAAACTTTTATTTCTGCTTCTATTGTCCTTTTTCTTTCTCTTTGACTGCCATTCCAAACTGCTCAGGATAGACAATCAAAACAGGGAGGCTGTTCTGCTTTGTGTAGTTATTTTAATTAAAAATTTAAAAACTTATCTTCAAGTCAATGCATGTTTTACATTAAAATTCAAAAGATAAAAAAAGAATATATAGTGAAAAGTAAATCCTCTTCTGGATCTCTTCTTTTGATACCAATTTCACTGTCATAAAACAATTATTGTTTTCAATTTTGTATATAGCCATATAGAAGTATTTAATAAAATATGGTCACATCCATTTGGGTATGTACCTATAAACACAACTTTTAAATGTGTGTGTGTATGTGTGTGGGTGTAGAGTAGATGTTGGTTGGTAGGACATTATAGACACTGCCTTAAGTTCTGCTTTTCCCTTCACACTAAAATTTGGAGATTATCTTATATCTGGGCATGTGGATCTAGTTCATTATTTTTGATTCCTGTATAATATTCCTTCATCTACTTGCTTCATCCTTTATTTTTATCACTCCCTAGTGGACGGATCTTTTGACTATTGCAGAAAATTGTTTCATAAAAAACTTTCTATATGTGTCATATCTTATAAGTACTAGTTTCCTGTATGATATTCCTAGAAGTAGAATTGCTGAGTCACAGCATGTGAACATTTTGAATCTTAAAAACATCTTATAAATATCACCAAATTATCTTCCGCAAAGGCCATACCAGTTTACACTTTCACCAACTACTGCGTATGAGGGTGCTGTTCATCTATTAAGTAAAACATAGCATCTCATTAGAATTTTAATTAATTTGCATTTCTGTGCTTATGAGTAAAGTTGACCATCTTTTCATGTGTTTATGAACTATTTGTATTTTATTTTCTATGAGCAATCTGTTCATACTGAAATCTATTTTGGACTCTGTTTAAATTGTCAGATGTTTGAAGTCAAAACTGTTCTAATTAATATTTCCTTCCTATTATGTTCCCCAATTAAACAATATTATAGCTTCTGTTATCCTGATGCTTATTCATCAAACAGCTCTACCTAAATATTTTGCTAAACTTTCCACTAGTTAGTATGTGTGCATCATGAATGTAAGCTGGGGTTAAGGAGGGGGATGGTAGTGTTGTCCCAGGAAGCTGGTTATATTTAGGTCAGACCCTCATTTTGGTAGCCTATGTAAGTCCAACGCTTATTCCTCTCCACCAAATTCTCATGATAAGGAGAGAGGGATGAGTGTTGGGGAGAATCATGCATCTCATTCTCTCTGCCTCTTGAATTTTTGTGTGATGTCTTTGTTACTATTCATCCCCTTGGTACAGGCAACAAACATATCTATTACATCTCTCTTGAACAATTCTATAGTAATATTTCTTTCATTTGATTAAATTTTCCAAAGCTGAGAAGGTCGTAGGAGAGGTCACATTGCCAGACACTCTTGCAACCTTTTCCTGACTATCTCTTATTTTATATTTCTCCACTGAACTCTTTTTCTCACTTCCTTCTCAAGAATAAAATAAATTTCCCTTTATCAGATACACATGCATGCATACACACACATACACACACACATTGCCTATAGCCTAGTGGTGAACATATTTTGTGAATTCTGCATGACCTTGAGACCTCATTCTCTGTACAAAGTAGAAGATATAAGTACAGTCATGTGCCATATGTGTTTTGGTCCAACACAGACATACATGATGGCAGTCCCAATAGGTAACACTATCTAGGGTCATGTAAATACAGTTTAATGATCACACAATCTCAAATTTCCTAGCAATGCATATTTCAGACAGTATCCCCATTATTAAGGAATATGTGATGATATTTCTTTCAAACAAAGCAGTGCTCTAGTAAGAGGAATTCCGATGAACACAGTTTCTTTTGTATATGTACTAGCTCTTTGGAAAAGTCATGACAGACTTTTGCATAGAAAAACAGAAAAAAAAATGTCATGACTTTTCTGATGACCCAATATTTCTGTAAATCTCTGTAATTTTGATGTGAATCTCATCTCATACTGGACAGAGGAAAAGACTTAAATGCTATAATTTTAAGTTAAATACCACATAATGCCAAGAGTTTATAGGAAAAAGACTCATCCAAAGAAAATATTTTGAGTCTAGTGCTAAGGTCTTGAGGATAAGATGGAGCACAGTGTTTTTTTCTTTTTCTTACCTAAATTTGTTTGGAATGGTGGTTTATAGGCATCTATGCCTATATCCTAATGATGATGCTGACTGAAGACATCAGTATACTATTCCGCATGGCAGATATACCGTCAGCAGCTATTACATTTCTTTAAAGATCAACATTCTTTGGAAAAGAGGTCCTGGCAATAGCAACTCTCTTCATCTTTACTTAAAATAAACCAAAAAAAAAAAAAAGAAGCAAAGCTTTATTCTGACTTCCCACTGAACTGTGGGAATGTTTATGATATGTTTATTAGCCATTTATTACATGACCTTTCGTTTTCCATTACTAATAAAAGTGAAGTCATTGGGCACAGTGTTTATTATTCAACTTTCTGCCTCCATTAATAAATTTATCTGCATCTACCTAGTTTTCTCTTATTTCCAAGTCATAGTAGATAAGGTGCTTCTCTCCTTTATCTAGTTCAAAACATTCCTTTGTACCCTTCACATCAAACTCCTTCTGCCACTTCACTCTTTCAGTTCTTCTTCCTCATTTCCTTTTTCTATTATTATTAGGTCTTTGCTATAGGATGTGTGTTCTCATTGGAGGGAAACAGAAAGAATAGTGAGAGGGAAAGTGAGAAATCAGCACTAGGAGTATGGCCATGCCACAATCCCTTCCCTTTTATTTTCCTCCTGGGTTTCTGGGCATGCACACACATGTGCCCAGTGTGATTTTCAAGCTGCCGGGTCAGGACTTGAACTGTAGTACACCATGTGGGAGTCTAGCACCTTAACCACCATGTTACCTGCTAGCCCTCCTTTCTCTACTTTAAAGCATAAATGTTCTCAGGTCTCATTAATCTTCCATCGCTCCTCCCATAAATCATAAATCTTCCTCCAAAAAAAAATTTTTTTTTTGGAGAGGTTTATGCTATAGGGCATGTGTGCTCTCCAGAAAGAAAAAGATAGAGACAGAAAGCAAGAAATCACCCCTCTGGGGGGATGACCATGCCACAATCCCTTCTCCTCCATTCTCCTCTTGGGATCTTGGGCACACATGCACATGCGCCTGGCGTGAGTTTAAGCCACCGAGTCCAGGACTCGAACTGCTGTCGACTACGTGAGAGTCTAGTGACATAGCCATTATGCCAACTGCTGAACTCCTCCAAAACTCTTGACCTTCAGTTCCATCTAGTTGAGGGCCACACAGTAGTGCAGTGGTAACATGTGACCCTGTGTGAGGCAGACCTGCATGAGAAGGTTGCAGTTCTGGAGACCTCCTTGAGTCCCCCAGGCAAACATGTGTTCATGATCAATGGTGGCTGAGGCTGAGGGTTGATGTCAGTGTGGAGACTTTGGTGGGAGTGGTCTCTTTCTATTTCTCTCTATTTCTCTCACACATGGAATAAATAAGTAAATTTTAAAACATCTATAGCAATTATCATTTTTTCCTCTCTACTTCTTATCAAAACTTCATAAAATGCTTTCATTTGATGTTTTCACTTGTTTCTTCTATTTACTTAACTAACAACTGTAACTTGCTTTATTTTCCTACTAATCCACTGATTTCATCAAGTCACCAATGGTGGCTCAATTTCCCAATGAAATGGAATTTTAAAAGTTTGTGTCTAACTGGCTACTTGTCTACCTCTGTTGCTGTTGGTCCTGCCCAGTTCTTAAGAAATCGCTTTTCTGTCGCCTTCCATAGTACCACCCTGTTTTGGTTCTCCATGCACTTCCAAGATTGATCCTTACCTGAGTATTTTTCATGTGCTTTTCTTCTTTGGGCACATTCTTAAATGTTCCTTACCCTAGACTCTGTCCCTGCCCATCGCCCATTTAATCCTTCTACTGCCTCTAGTCTTCAAAATTCCCCTATTTTGTGTACAAGATTCTTTCTCCGCTTTCCTTATCTCACCAAAATCTTCACCATCCATTACTATTGCATGTTAATAGCCTCAAAATCTCTATGTTAAGCTCAAACCTGTCTATAAACTTCAAACATTTAAAGTCAGCAGCACACGGGTGGGGAGAGGACCTTTCACCCAGTGTTTCATAGTCACTTACTTTGACCTGACTGATGCTGAGTTCTTCTCTTCCCTAGTGAGTTGGCTTCTCTTGCTTTCTCTATCTCCACAGGGGAGAGAGGATGCAAACATTTATTCTCCCAATATTTTAAGGGTTATATCTAATCCATTTCTGTATCTCATCTTTATGACAAATCAATCTTGAAAGTTTTATTTTCTAAATATTTCTCAACTCTTCTCCTTTCATTGCATCTCTGTTTCCTTTATCCTGGTGAAGGGCCTCTTTTTTCCTCTTGCTTAAAATGTTCCAGCAACTGCCCAACAAACTTTCTAGCCAGTCTTATCTTGTCTTCCTCAAATTATTCAGTATTTCCAAATGCGATGTTTTTATAATGTAAACATGACATTTTATTCATCTTAAAATTCTCACTGTCTCTCTAGCTCATTTTTTATTACTCACTTCCTTGGGATGTAGTTCTTCTCATAGATTATTTCTTGTACCAGGCCTTTGCTCAGACTCTCCTGTATTAAGTGCTCTTCCACTCATCATGTCTCAATCAGTGAGTTACCTGGTAAAGACCAAGAGCTACTTAAAGTTTAAGATTAGGCTCAGGTATCACTATCGCTGAGAAACTGTTCTGCTATATCTTTTCTGTCCATGTTTAGTTTAGGGCTCCATTTCTATGTTCTTCTGGACCCCAGAACTTGTCTCTTATTACTTTACTGACATGTGTACTTTATCGAGGTCATCTGCTGTCTTACTGCCTCTACCACTAGATGCATATTTGAGGACAGGTGCTATTCCTTACACACTTAGGCATTTCTAATGGCTAAAGCTCTGCTTGTCTCATAGTTTATGCTTAATAATATGGAATAAATGCATGAAGAAATGGTTTAGATAAGATCATGGAATGAATATCTCGAAGTTGAACTGAGGCTCAACCATGGTGATGCAAGCAGAAGAGTGCTGCTGAGACCAAATGGGAGACTCAGATTCTGTTCCTGGCCCAACCTAAATAAGCTAGGATAAGTGGAATGCACCTGAGGTCTTAGCTAACTCGGAGGATGGGGCAGGAGGATCATAATGTGGTGAGACTCTGTCAAAAATATTTATCTCTTTATCCTTTCCATGAACACACATTCCCTCTGTCTCTCTCCCATCTTTGTCTCTCTCTCATTTAAAAAAATAAAACAGTTGGGACCAGCAATTGGCATAATGGCTATGTCACTGGACTCCCGTGTGGTCAACCACAATTCGAGTCCCAGACCCAGTGACTTAAACTCACGCCGGGCATGTGTACGTGTGTGCCCAAGATCCCGAGAGGAGAATGGAGGAGAAGGGATTGCGATGTGGCCATGACCTCTGCTGGGCAATTTCTCACTTTCTGTCTCTTTGTCTCTCTCTGGCAAGTGAGTGTGCTATAGCAAAAACCTCTCCAAAAAATAAACAATAAAAATTAAAAAGTTGACCTGAACACTGGTCCAATGTAATTGTTACACTTCTTCCTGTTTTAAAATGCATGTAGGGACCAGCAGATGGCATAACGGTTACATCACTGAACTCCCATGTAGTCAATTGTGGTTAACATCCTGGACCTGGCAGCTTAGAACTCATGCCATGCGCATGTGCATGTGTGCCCAAGATCCCAAGAGAGAGTGGAGGAGAGGGATTGTGGCATGACTATCCCCCACTGGGCAGTGATTTCTCACTTTCTGTCTCTCAACCTCTCTCTATTTCTCTGGTGAACACATGTACCCTATAGCAAAAATCTCTCTTAAAATAAATGCAATAGTAGTAATCACCTTGTAGGATTTTTGTGAAAATTAAATAAGATAATATTATGTAAAGCCCTTGCACCTTGCATCGTAACTTCTTATAAAAGATGTCAATGTAATACTGACAGCTCTACTACTTCTACTAGAGATATTGTTGGTTAGCATCACTAAGAGAGCTATTTGTGGAGTCTACTTTTTTCATTCCCCACTGTTATCAGCCTTAACAGTGAGGAAATTGGCCTTAGGGTGGCTCGTTGTTTTCAATAAGTGAGCTCAAGAATCATGCTGGCTTTATTACTATTTTTAAATTACAAATCTATTTTATTTTCTCGATTGGAAAACAGGGAATGGAAGGAACATCTAAAAAGTGCTCATAACCCCACCATCCAAATACAGCCCCTGTCGCCATCTTTATTTTCTATGTACACATTATTGGAAGGTCATTGCTGTGGTGATGTTGGTGACTCTGTTGTTAAATCTGCTGCTTGTACTAAACAAGCATCTCAGGCAATGAGAGTGCATAGATTAAAAGATCTTGGAGGAAAGAAGGCTAGTTTAACCTGAGTCCAGAGCTAAGTAAGAGTGCCAGTGAGATCCTCTATTAGTGTTAGAGCTTGAAGGAGGCTTATAAACAAACCTCTTTTTGTTCCCAAACTCTAAGGGTTAGGGTTGTTGTGTTTGCAAACAACAATGGTAGTTTAGCTCAGCTAATAAGGATTTCAGGGACACCTAACTTTCAAAATACCTTGTTGTCTTGTATTGTAATTTCTCAGCATGTTGCAGTTATTGTTTTATCATCAGCCATATGTTCTCACCCTGTGGGAGGGAGCACCTGCCACTCTTAAATAAACTTGTCACAAATTTACCATTTATTTAGCAATCGATAGTAAGCAATAGCAGTGGACATTAGTTTCAATTTATTGACTCATGCAAAGACTAAAATTGAAAAAACATGGAGTCATTAATTCATTAATTCTTTCCATGAACACACATTCCCTCTGTCTCTCTCCCATCTTTGTCTCTCTCTCATTTAAAAAAATAAAACAGTTGGGACCAGCAATTGGCATAATGGCTATGTCACTGGACTCCCGTGTGGTCAACCACAGTTCGAGTCCCAGACCCAGTGACTTAAACTCACGCCGGGCATGTGTACGTGTGTGCCCAAGATCCCGAGAGGAGAATGGAGGAGAAGGGATTGCGATGTGGCCATGACCTCTGCTGGGCAATTTCTCACTTTCTGTCTCTTTGTCTCTCTCTGGCAAGTGAGTGTGCTATAGCAAAAACCTCTCCAAAAAATAAACAATAAAAATTAAAAAGTTGACCTGAACACTGGTCCAATGTAATTGTTACACTTCTTCCTGTTTTAAAATGCATGTAGGGACCAGCAGATGGCATAACGGTTACATCACTGAACTCCCATGTAGTCAATTGTGGTTAACATCCTGGACCTGGCAGCTTAGAACTCATGCCATGCGCATGTGCATGTGTGCCCAAGATCCCAAGAGAGAGTGGAGGAGAGGGATTGTGGCATGACTATCCCCCACTGGGCAGTGATTTCTCACTTTCTGTCTCTCAACCTCTCTCTATTTCTCTGGTGAACACATGTACCCTATAGCAAAAATCTCTCTTAAAATAAATGCAATAGTAGTAATCACCTTGTAGGATTTTTGTGAAAATTAAATAAGATAATATTATGTAAAGCCCTTGCACCTTGCATCGTAACTTCTTATAAAAGATGTCAATGTAATACTGACAGCTCTACTACTTCTACTAGAGATATTGTTGGTTAGCATCACTAAGAGAGCTATTTGTGGAGTCTACTTTTTTCATTCCCCACTGTTATCAGCCTTAACAGTGAGGAAATTGGCCTTAGGGTGGCTCGTTGTTTTCAATAAGTGAGCTCAAGAATCATGCTGGCTTTATTACTATTTTTAAATTACAAATCTATTTTATTTTCTCGATTGGAAAACAGGGAATGGAAGGAACATCTAAAAAGTGCTCATAACCCCACCATCCAAATACAGCCCCTGTCGCCATCTTTATTTTCTATGTACACATTATTGGAAGGTCATTGCTGTGGTGATGTTGGTGACTCTGTTGTTAAATCTGCTGCTTGTACTAAACAAGCATCTCAGGCAATGAGAGTGCATAGATTAAAAGATCTTGGAGGAAAGAAGGCTAGTTTAACCTGAGTCCAGAGCTAAGTAAGAGTGCCAGTGAGATCCTCTATTAGTGTTAGAGCTTGAAGGAGGCTTATAAACAAACCTCTTTTTGTTCCCAAACTCTAAGGGTTAGGGTTGTTGTGTTTGCAAACAACAATGGTAGTTTAGCTCAGCTAATAAGGATTTCAGGGACACCTAACTTTCAAAATACCTTGTTGTCTTGTATTGTAATTTCTCAGCATGTTGCAGTTATTGTTTTATCATCAGCCATATGTTCTCACCCTGTGGGAGGGAGCACCTGCCACTCTTAAATAAACTTGTCACAAATTTACCATTTATTTAGCAATCGATAGTAAGCAATAGCAGTGGACATTAGTTTCAATTTATTGACTCATGCAAAGACTAAAATTGAAAAAACATGGAGTCATTAATTCATTAATTTAAATTAGTTTAATAGTTATCTATTACCTGATTTCTATGTGTTAGCCATAGTCCTAGGCTCTGATTAAACTGAGATGAACAAAGTCGGCATGATTAATGCCTTGGAGGTACTCCAGATAGCCAGGAAAACAGTAGTAAACAAGGAGACAATCAAATAAACATAAAGTTGAAGGTTGCAGGAAGTGCCTTGAAATAAAGGAAATTCATTCCAAATAGAATAAGGTTGGAGGGACTGGAGTGGAGGAACCCCTTCTCAGTAGTTAGGGCAGATGCCCTTGAGTGGGTAATGTTTCAGTTGAGATGTAATGGAATACAAGGAACAGCCAGGCAGCAAATTGGGAGAAGAGCCTGTTGGCTTGGTGCCTAGAAGGAGCTTGCTTTCTAGGGGAACTAAAAGAAGACCATTGTGTCTGTAGTGTGGAAGTGAGCCAAAGAATGAGAGGCCCAGATGAGGCTGGGCAGGGCAGTCCTGATCACACTGGCCTTTGCAGGCTATGTCTCCAGACCTAGAATCTGCAGGCAAGTTCGTGGCTCCTCCCTTAGACACCCTGTTCTGGCTGATTGTTGTAATCATTATCTGTCACACACACCTGTGCATAATGTTACCTTTGTGCTTTAGTGCACTCTCCTGTCTCTCCTGCCTGGAATAGAAATAGTATCAACTTCAGTTAGAATGTCTGCTCAGAGACTTGCAGGCAATATAATCCTAGGCAAGTCTTGAAACCCTACTGGGCCTCAGATCTTGTAAAATTATGAAGAGATAATCTCAACATTTTGTTGTAGGAAATAAATGAGACAATATATGTGAAATCTCTTAGCATGAGGTCTGATGAAAAGCAGCTGCTCAATAAATGTTACTTTCCTTGTATCTCTCCACTTATTGAGGTTCTATCTATTTCATTTTATTATCCCTTTCTAAGCCACCAAAGAGTTTTTCAATCTACCATCTATTTGTCCCTATTCAAAAATTCATGATAGTTTCATTTTTTTGTGTGTTTACATCTTACATCTCCTGACAAAAGAGAGCAGAAACACTGCCCAAACCACACAGCGGCAAGCAGGACTAGGCATAGAGGTGACGTTAAGGCTCATGTGTTTGCATCATTATCATCTAATGTAGCAAAGAAACTCTTGACTGGCAAAGCCGTGAAGGCTGCAGGTAGGAAATTGGAGAATAGAAATGTGTTCTGTGATTGTAGGGAAGTTATTAAAAAGCTTCTTGGAGAGCTTGGAGTGGAAGGGATAGAATGTCATTATAGAATGTGAAAGGGAAATTCTTTGGGGGGGAGAGAGATTTTTGCTATGGGGTAGATGTGCTTGCAGGAGAGACAAAAGAGACAGAAAGTGAGAAATCACTCCCTGAGGGGATGGTCACGCTGCAATCCCTTTTGTTTCATTCTCCTAGGGATTTTGGGCATGCATGCACATGTACCTGGCGTGAGTTTCAAGCCTCCAGATTCAGGACTCGAACCATGGTTGGCCATATGGGAGTCCTGTGACATAACCATTATGCTATCTACTAGTCCTGAAAACAAGATTTTTACCTAGTGATAAATCACCCCCAAACTGTCTTAATCTCAATGGTAATTAAAACAAACAAGTTATTTGGACTGCTCCTTAACTAATTCAACATTTACTATTTACTATTTATCATGTTAAATCTTAGGCTAGATATTGGTAAAATATCTGGAATGAGTAATTTAATTTTGACAGACTATCACTATGTTGTCTGATCCACCCACACTTGTGGGTGATTTTTTTTTAATTATTTTTTTTTTAATTATTTATTTTAATTTTATTTATTATAATTAATATTATTATTTTAAATTTACTATAGAGCATGTGCATTCACCTGAGAAAAACAGAAAGAGAAAGAGAGAGGGGAAGTGAAACAACAAACCACCAGGCCCAGGACTCAAACCATAAGCGACCATGTGGCAGCTCAGCATCCCAACCACCACGACTCCTACTGGTCCTATGGGTGATTCTAAAGTGATGAGTGGCATATATTTTCTTACATCATTCTTTCTATATTAAACATTATGGGATATAAATTACCATAGATTATCAAATATATTTGTTTCTTATACTATAAATTAAATTTTAAACTAGGATTTTTAATTGCCAACCATAATTAAATATGTGTTCTTATAAATAGAAGAAAAATAGTTTCAAAACTTTTCTTTGAATACTACTTCTGTAGGTACAAATTCTGTCTATCTTTTTGATATGGCAATGTAAATGCATAATCTATAAAATATAAATAATTTGCTCCCAAACCTCTATGTAAAATAGATCAGTAGGGTTTGTAAATCACATTTGTTTTTTTCTTTTTCTTTTTGGTATTGTATATTTAAGATCAAAGCATATCTACCTTTTATTTATCCAGAGAGTATTTTCTAGAGTTAGAAACTTTTTAAACTTAGAAAGTTTTTAAACTTTTCTTAAAACTTTTTAAAAAGCAAGACCTTTAAAAGCTGAGTAATTAATAAAGAGGGGAACTCTCAAATAGTTTTTGTTTCCATTATTTTGGCATCTTTATCCCCAGATTTCATTTTATATATTTATTTCCCAGATTAACATTTCTTTTTTCTTTCTGAAAAGCAAATTTCTCAGATGCATACTCATTTTATTTAAACTTGCATTGGTAAGTTTATCCCTTTAAACAAAGTAAAGACCTTAATAATATTCATCAGGGCATTTCTTCCAGGTATTAAATTTATCTTCAAACCTGTAGTCCACGTTCCAAGAGATGCCTGTAATTAGATGTAATTATGTGTCATATTAATCAACTAGTGGTATTTCAAGCCACAATTCTGCTTATCTTTCTCCCCACACCATTTTTCAGTCTTTACCTCCCATATTAGAGCCTCCCTTATGATTCCCTACCAAGAAAACATCTCTCAATGATATCCTACTTCTAAAACTGTCTGGGAACCAGTTCCCACAAGAGCCTATAATCAAATGTACTAACAGGGGCACAACGTTGTCATAATGTCCATTTTCCCCTGAAGAACCTATCTTTAACTTACAACTTCAAAATCTCTGTGTAAAACCCCCTCACAGAAAGGTAGGTGCAGTGGGGCTGACGGTCTTGCTCTAACGTGGCTTCCCTCTGCTTTAGAATTTACTTCATGTCTCAGTGTGCATGACACAGTTTTTTTGACTTCTATTTTTCTTGCAGTTCCTTGGAATGTTGCAGCCAAAATAACAGTATGGCAGTATGATTTCTCCCAGATGTCAATTGCATACTGGCTAGCGGCCACCTCCGCCCCCCTCCCCCCAGGATTTGCTTAAAAATAAAAGATAGAAGCTCTGGCAAGGCAGACTCTGGGTGGGATGTGAGGTCCAGGTAGATATCAGTGAAACAAAGATCTACTGGGCTTGTATTTCCATTCTGCACTCAAGGTCCTGGGTCTCTTTCTGGTCACCTCCTAAGGGATTAAGTACTCGAAAGTCTAGCTGTCATTTTCCAACTTCTTCTTTTTTTTTTTTTTTTTGCTACAGACTGTGTTTTTTGTCTGTTTTCAACCGTTGCTATTCTCTTGCGATTGTTTTGACTGCTGAAATGAACCAATTAATAAATTGTATAAATAGCAGTTTGTTTATTAACCCATTTAGCATCAAATTTACCATCCCTTACCTCCCCTTCTCCAATTCACTACATTTTCCTTAGCTTTCTTGAGCAGACCCAATTTGGTGGATTCCTGGTATCACACTACAGGATGGGCAGATATGCTGTTGCCATGGAAACAAGGTAATTGCTCAGAGGATTCATCCTGCATGAGTAATATTGAACTAACTGCTGTACAGTTTCTCATTTATTACAAAACATTTATAAGGAAAATGCAATGTGTTTCATAATGTTAAAAGTGTTTGTCTCTTTTAAAGAAGCAAAGTAAAATTTTCTGATGAGAATAAATGTTAAATGGAATGGAAGCTCTTCAATGAAATGAATGAAATGTGAGAATAAATACCCAGAGATAATCCATGACATAAAAAGTCCATTGATAGGCCACAAGCTATGTCTGGATAGAGGATGTCAATGCTTCTTTCCTTCCAGTCTTGATGTTTTTATCTTGGAGTTCTGCAGCAACTTTCGTTGAGCTTGCATTGCATAATGACGTAGTGAAGGATTACACGTTTATACAATTTTGGTGACATTTTTTACTTCTTCCATTGTACATCATAACCTGCTCACCTTTTTCTGCTTTACTTTCTTTCTCTTTTGTCTAATTCCCAATACTCTTACTCACACTGTCTTTTAAAAATAAGGCAATTTTTTTCTCTTCTCTTTCCTTGGGCAGAATAGATTTCACCACGTCTTTTAATTCTGTTGTATAAAATGCCACTTTGCATGTAAAAAGAATTCAAGAAATTGTCTCTGAAAGTGCTTTCTGACAACCCACTTATTCTTTGGATCCAATCTTTATCCATACACAAAGGTCTAGAGAAGTGTTTCTGAAGTTCTTGTCCTCAGCTCACCAATGGCTTCATAAATAGCATGCTTCTAAGACTCACACTCTTTTCTAGTCCAGGTGTAATTTACCCCATCCTCTAGTTTAGAAAACTCATAGCATACTTTCTAAAAGTGTTCATGTCTCCTCACACAACTCTGATCCACACCTCATCTGACGTTCAGACTCATAGTTTTAGGACTAGATGACTTCCAAATTCTTTCTGTTCTGATATTCTATTCTGAATCAATTCAGTGATAACTATTCTTCACTCACCTCATTGATGAAACTTGGTTTGACCAGGTGCCTTGGCATATCTTCTGGAAGTTCCCAAAGAGCCTATGGATTCTTCTCATGTCGTTTTTACCACATTTTATTGATGTTAGCTCTTTAGCCACCTGTCCCCCTCCAGTAGACAGGAACTCTGAGAATGAGTCTGTTTCTTGTTTAGAGTTGTTTGCATGTGGCTCAGCACAGGAGCTAACAGTGAACCCTCAATAAATATTTAGTGAAGACAAGTTGGTTGATTAAGTTGATGAAGTTATGTTGTCCAAATTATAGCTTTATCCCTGTGCATTAAAAGCAGATCACAAACCCTTCACTAACGTGGTGGCCACAAGTTCTAAACTGTATTCAAGTTTCACAGGGACCAAGAAGAGTTAAAAGACAAACTGGGGTGGTTAATTGAGAGTGGCTAGGCTTGAAGAACGCAGATTGGGAATTTGTTGTGTTCTCATTTGTGTAGCATCTTAACACCCGAGTTTGATTGCCTTGCTTAGGTGGTGTGATGTTAACATCCAGGCTTCACAAATGCTTAACCAATTGTTTATTCATGATGGTGTTAATACTTAGATGGCTACTTGTCTCTCGCTTTTAGAGGCCACAGGATGGAGCCAAATCACACCACCTCCATTTCCTCCTGAGATTCCAGAATCTGATTTCAGCCGTACAAAAATAAATAAAAATAAAATATATGCACTAATATAAAACGTCCACTAAAATCAATAGTAATCTATTTCTTTTGAAGTGGGAGCTGGACTCAACCAATCAATTAGCAGTAAGCTTGTCAAAATTCACAGGACAGAGATTGCTGGGTGCTTTATCATTATTTTATTTGCCCAGAACATTTGAATAAATGAGGTGAAATGTGGCCTCAAGTGTCTGAATCTTTGATAGATAATTTCTAGCTCTCCTGATAAAATACTGTTGGCTAATTTTCTACAGTAAATTTTCTTAGTGATTGTCACAGCCTGTAGTAATAAATGACTATTTCTCCCATATGTTATTATGCCTGGGTGCAGAGAGATGACGCACAGACTGTGTGTATGTCTGTGAGAATGCAGCTGTATGTGCATTTTTTTATGAAGAAAAATAGCTTTCTCCAGAGATTTTGCTGAAAATCCTATTCTTCCTCCCAAATAGCAGGCGCTCAATAAATATTCATTGAGTTGTATTCTGTTTTGTGCTATATATTGGTATTCCCTGTGTCTACAGGATGGAGTGATAGTGTAGAAAGGTGATGAAGATAGGAAGACAAGTCTGATATGGTATTGCACCAGCACAGTCATAGTTAGGGGTCTGAATTGGCAATTAAACTCACAAGATGCAAATAAGCATTAATGCCAGTTTCCTCAGCTTTATAGGTGGATACAGTGCAGGAATCTCAGTTGGTATAGCATCATCCCATGTACTCAAGTACAGTCTCCTTTTTGTCTCCTCCTGCACCAAGAGCATATGCAGGAACCTCAAGCAGGAGCCAAGCTTGCCACCTATCTTTTATTCTTATCTAGTAACCAGGTCCAAGTCACCAGGTCCAAGGCCTGACAGCTTTCAGCTCCCACAGCCCAAGTGCAGATCAGGCATAAATACAAAAAAGCAAATTCAACATTCTGAATTTATCTGAGGACTACAGTTTTCAAGGAAGCAGTACCGTGGGAAGACAAACTGTCCTGTATCAGCTCAAGCCTGATGGAAACTCTTGACACTTGTATCAATTTCCATATCACTTGACTTACAAAACAGGCACAAAAAGTGCTTTTCCACTGACTCACTGTCTTAATTGGTGATATGATCATGGAGAAATCGGTCACTAGAGTGAGATGAAAACTTCACCCTTTAAGAACTTAAAATACTGATCAGTCCCAGAGAAGAATGACTAGTTTGTACATCCAACCAACCAGAACTGTTGATGTTTGAATTAAAACTCAAGGTTTTCTTATTTTTGTTTTTTGGTAGTTTTTTTTGTTTTTGTTTTGTTTTGTTTTCTTTTCTTTTCTTTTTTTCTCTCTCCTTTGGTTCTGGGCATCTCAAAATCTCCTACAGTCAGAATAATTTTCTTCTGCCTATGATCTCACTTGCTTTAAATTTCTGTCTTTCATAATTTTCTTATTTTAGTTTTAAAAAGAACCCAAAAGAATTGTCTGTAGGAACCAAACTACCACTGGATTGAAACTCAAGTCTTAAGTGCAAGGTTTTGTTTAAAAGCTATATTCAATTTTATTGATTATATAAATTTTAAATTTCTTGTTCAATTTACCCACATTTCACATCTTTTAAATAGGAAAGGCTTTTTACAAATACAATAGCAACAAATCCAAGTTCTACCTAAAAATAATAAAGAAAGAAAAAGCATAATATTAAAGTTTGCAATTTTTCTTGGACTAACAATTCTCTGTCATTTACATCCTGATAATTTGAACAGCTATTCATTCCAAAAATGAGTGTAAACCATGCCTTACATCAACAAAAGATAAAACTGCACATTATATTATATCTTTAATGTAGACATTTCCTTTGAGAGTGAAACAGAAATTATTCCTCCCTTCATTTCTTATTTCCCTTTTATTGACTACTTCAAATGGAGAGCAACTTAAGAATTTATTTTATGAAGAAATTATTCTTTAAAAAATGTGAACAAGCATAGTTCATGAGGATTAAAAAAAGTGTAATGTCTGTATATGTCAGAATTTTAGGCACAAAATAAAGTGAATAAAAGTGATTAAAATGGTTTTTAAAAATCTCAGTATTATGCTCAAAGTTTTTATTTATTTATTTTAGTGTTTACTATTTGGGTTTTTTTATTATTTTATTTTATATTCATTCACTGTATATCATTACAGCATACAAAATGAATTTTCCCATCCAAAATACATTGAATATTGGTCCAATCAAAAATATTACCATACTTATTATCTTCAAAAGATAATTTTCCATTTTGTGCTTCTTAACTATTTTTTTTCTTTCTTTTTTCCCCTTGATTTCCTGCTTCTCACCCTCTGCCATTTCTCATCCTCCTCCCACACTATCTCTGGTTTGCATTTATATGTATTTTTGTACAGAAATCTACAACTTAATTTGGATAAATTATTGACAAAGGCCAGATTATTTGAAGCATGAGTACTCAGAAAATAAATTAAAATTTTGAATAGTGAAAACAAAATAACAAGAATTCATTTGTGTAATATTACCAAGTTGTTATTTTAATTTTTTTTTTTTTCACACAAACTCTTTAGAAAGAGAAAGGGAGAGAGGAAGAGTAAGCTATTGCTCTCCAGGGTGGATAACCACACCACAATCCCTTCCCCTCTATTCTCCTCTTGGGGTTTTAGGCACAAACAGGAGCCAGGTGTGTTTTTCAAGTTGCTGGATCCAGGACTCAACTGCTCAGTTGGCTTGTGAGATCCTGTCACCTTAACCATAATGCTACCTGTTGGCCTCACTAGGATTTTTTTTAAGTTTCTTCATTTCATCCATGAGTGAAAGAGGAAAACAGCACTCTCAACTGGGTCCTGCTACCACAATCCACCCCCAGCTTTAGCCAATACTGAATCCTGGGCATACTTGTGCCCAATGCCATCAGGGAGGCCTCTGAACATGAGGAACATGAGAACATGAGCCTCTCATGAGGGTCAGTCTCAAAAGCATCCTGTTTTACCATTGCACCACCATCAACCCTTACCCTTACTAAATATATATAAATGTGTGTGTGTGTATGTGTGTGTATATATATATATATATATATAAAGTGCTTGCAGCATGATCATCTCCCATTGTGGGTACTTTCTCACTTTTCCTCTCATTCTCTCTGTCTCTTTCTTCAGCAAGTACACGTCTTCTAACAAAAATTCCTTTTTAAAGGCTTAGTGCATGGGCCAGCAAGTGGCATGGTGGTTAAGGGTGCTGGACTCCCACTTGACTGACTGTGGTTCAAGTCCTATACCTGGTGGCTTGCTTTCTCACTTTCTCTCTCTCTCTCTCTCTTTCTCTCTCTTTCACTCTGTCCCTCACTGGTCAAATTAAAATAAATAAATAAATGAATAAATAAAATTAAATAAAATAATTATTCTAAAAGAGGCCTAGTGCATATGGATTATCATAATTTAGATCAATTATTTTTGCTTTATATATGTAAAGTGCTACTTATAGTTCCTCTTTATCTCACCCATTGGTTCCCTATCATGTTATCTTTAAAAACATTACTAATAATGCCTTTAGTATATTTTTAAAATTCCATCTAAAGACATTATTACATACCTAACCTATGGTGTAAAAACTAAGGACCCTGGAATCTCCATTTAAATATGTTTTTCTTTCCATTGAATTATTCAGTAAGTTTAGTTTAACATCTTGTTTATGTATGTGTGGTTTTTTAATGAATTGATATTTTTTGGCACATGTGGTCAAATACATTCATTTTGGCATTGTAAATAAGTACTCAATTCACCAAACTTGCTGCAAGGGAGAAAGTACAATGCATTTTTGAGGTCACATGAGGATAATGATTAGGAAGACAATGTCTTCAAACAGGACCATCTAGTCAAACTGTTGCCAAAGTTCCCCACTAATCACTTCAATGTCCTTCCTTTCTAATGGAGAAAAATGAACTCTTATTTCAGGTAGACACTTAGCGCTGTGCTCCAGAATACTTCAGTAATATATTTAATACTACATGATATGCTTTCTGGTTCGATATCCTGTCATCACTATCAGGGGAAAAAATCAAGACATCCACAATGATTTCTAATTTGGGTTGACTTTTAAAGGAGGGACACATGCCAGTTATTACGTCCTCACATTTGATAAGGGAAATAGGTGGAAATGAAAAATGTGTGTCTCAGGAGTCACTGGCTTCAGGCATCCATCATGCATTCATAAATGTTTCTTCTTTATCAGCAAATTACAGTTTTGTTCATATCTCCTGAACTGACCTTTATCACTTGAGCAGCTCTGACTCAGCAAGCTTTGAAGAAGATACAGTTCTATGGTGCCAAAGTCTGTTGCAGCTAATTTGTTAATACTTATGGCCTCAATCCATGGGATGAGTTATGTGAGTACACAGCAATTTCTAGTAGAACATTTTGACGGGATGAGGTTTCAAATAAGTAAAGACAGCCTTGGAAGGAAACACACACACACACACACACACACACACACACACAGAGAAATTAGAGGCAGCAAATTTTTTAAAAGAATTAATTTATTTATTTATTTATTTATTTATTTATTTATTTATTTTTGCTATAGGGCATGAGCACTCCCAAGAAAGATATAGAGAAAAATCAGCCCCCGGGGAGATGACCATGCCCATGTCGCAATCCCTTCTCCAGTCTTCTCCTGGGATTCTGGTCATGCATTCACCATGCCTGGAGTGTTTCAAGTCACAGGTTCCAGGACTCAAACTGGTCGACTATGTGAGAGTCCAGTGACGTACCCATTGCACCATCTGCTGGTCTTAGATATAGTTTAAGATAACTTTAAGTTACTAAAATAATACGGTGGTGACTTTACATAACAGATAAAATAAGAAACACTCAAACATGTCCGTTTAACTCAAACACTCCTAAATATCTATCACCCTTTTAGATCACTTTACCATGTCATGCTAAGTTTCTTGACACCTAATAACATGACTCAATGCCACTTTATACATTAAAACACTCCAAACATTTGTTTATTTCTGTTCATTATGCTCTTCAACTGGCTTGTATCCTATCAAGGAAAATTGCTATGGTTGTTCTGAATGCATAGAACACATTACAAGATTATGGGTTGCACCTGAGACACAGAAATAATAAAAGTGTGATAATACATATATCAAATACAAGCAGTGTTTGTATATACATTTGTAGTAAAGTCATTAGAAATCTCTGGTAGCACAGATTTGGAGATGCTATGAGCTGAATCATGTTTCTTTTATAATAAATAGTGTATGTTTCTAAACATAGCATTGGAAATGTGGAAAATGAATAAAATCATTGTTCTGTGGCATGGCTTTATAGCAACATTTATGTCTATGGATAATTTGCTATGCAATTTTACAAATGGGCAAGGTTTAACAAAAGTGAACTTATTGGTTTTAAAAACCGGTGTGTTAATGAAAACAAACAAACAAACAAAAAACTGGAGCTCTGTTATTGATTCCACTTCCTAAAGTCAGAAGCAATTAGGACTCATATTAAGATTATGCTATTATCTATTATAAAGTAAGAAATAAGCCAAATACCAGCTTCATGGTATACAGACACAATACCAATAACTAAGAAGAACTTGTTCTAAAAATAAATTTCTAATAGAAACCATAGTAGAAATAAAATTGATTATTTAGAGGAAAAAATATCACATTTTTCCCTCAAAATTAAGATCTAAGGTGCATGTCAATTCACATTAAGTGATTAGTGAAAATCCACCTCTAAGGCTATTTTCATATGAAAATAAATATTATCTATTATCATTTTAAGTCAATATGCATTTTAAAAATGCATGAAGAAAATGTTCACTATTCCCCGATTTTGATGTCCTTGAGAAAGGCAATATTTTAGTCACCAACGTTATAAACATTACCATGATTTTATAATCCACACTTAATTTTCTAGCTCTCTGCAGACTACAGCATGGGGAGGGAAGATGTCTACAGGAAACAGGAAAGATCCATTTTCATCATATGCACATAATTATTGTATTGATTCCCCTCTGTCTTGGTCTGATTAATAAATGTGAGAGTCATACACAGCCAATTACAAATACTTTTTCAACTTAATTATACTGAAAATTTTGAAAGATGATGGCCAGATAAAGAAGAAAAGCCATAGTGGGTCCAGATGTTTTGATGGCCTGAGGCCGACCTTATAAACAGAGGAGATTGAAGTAGAGAGCAGACCAAGGCTGAGTACTTCCCATACTATGGATAGGTCTGGCTGTCCTCCTAACTGCAGGCAGTGGGGAATTTCAGCATAACTTCTGGCCTGTCTATTTAGGAAATCCTCCTGTGTCTGCTGGCTGAATTTTTACATTTCATTGAATTTCCATGAGAAATGTGTTTAGAGCAGTATTTCATATCTGAAATACTTTTACATTTAGAATCATTGAATTTTAGATCTGAAATCTAAGAGAACATTTACTCCCACCCATTATTTAACAGATGAAGGTAATGAAATTCAAAAGGTTAAGTGGCTTTTCTGAATTCATGAGATTTTTTTTTTTTTTTAATGTGACAAAGCCTAAACAGTCTTGATGCTGGTTCAGGGCTCTTTTATTTCCACTTTAGAATAATGTGTTCATAAATAGCTTAATGTATTAGAATCTATGTTAAAAGGCTGGTATCTTCCTATCCAGGCTTTTTATAAATGTTTTAACCTTGAAAAGTTTTTTATTTCATTTATGTAAATTATTCACTGAAAAGTACCATATAGATAAATCAAGAAGAGCTTCAAATAGATGAATGACTTTGACATTTCAGAGTAACTGTAACTATTTATGTACAACAAACACCTGTTAGAATTCTGAGACAAACCATGTCCAATAAATTTCCCCATTCCTGGTGCTTGACAATATTTCTGGCACAATAGTAGACACTTGATATATTTGCTGAATGACTAAAGAAAATATGTCATTGGTGAAGAGTTCGGAAGAATTCAAAGCATGCTTTTTACATGTATTTAAAATAGCTCTGTGACATAAAACGGCAATGGTAGATTTTTAGAAGTCCACATACCTGAAGACACATCATCCAAAAATAATTTAAGGAAAGGTTTTGTCATGTAGGAAAATCACTAAACTTTAGGTACAATTGAAACTTAGTGGACTTGTGAAAAGAAGTAGATTCCAAAGTATGAAGAAAGAGACTTAAAGCAAAGAAAGAGTAGAGAGAACTGGAAACTCTCTAAGTGGAAATACAACATTGGTGATATTTAGTGAAGTCTGGAAAACACTCCATGGTTTTATTTTTTTTCTAAAGCTAACAACTATAATTAATAGACTTTCAAGGGATAGTCAAGACCAGTAGAAGAGATACATTCTTTCACTTAGGGCCTTTCATTGTATATAATTTTTTTTAGCTTTATTTTTTTTTAAGAAGCAAATAAGCAACATAGTTCTTCTCAATCACTTTTATAGAAGTATGCATTCTTCTAGAATGTGGAACTGGACTCAAATTTACATAAATAGTAATGACATCAAAAGTAAAAGAGAATATAATCTTTCTGAAGTCTCATGATAGGAATGGCATTAAGGAGTTGCCTGAAATGTAAGCAAGGTTTATTTTCTGCTTTGTTTTGTTATGTTTTTTGGAAATTAAAATTATATTATAGTAAAGAAGAGGTGATATATCCATATTGCTTGGTGTTCCTAGAGCATGAAGATTAAGGAGGAAATGAAGGGAGATGTTAAGCCCTCATCCTTGATGAGTTAGTAACCCTGACTACTTTGAAGATAAACAGATTCTTAACCCCTTTAGTAGTTGCTAAACATAGTATTAACAGGAAAAATGAATAAAAGTAAGTGGAAGGAGTTGTGTCAGAAACCAGGTGAGCATTACTTAAGATGCTGGAGATTGTGGGGCTATACCTTGGGAAGCTCACCTCTGAGGCTCTGACAAAAACATGCAGCCCTTCTCCTAAGGAGTAAGACTCTTTCTTATATAGCTACAGTTTAGGAGAGATTAAGAGTTTTCTCACATCATGCATCCTCCTAGGATGGCTTCTAGAGAATAGAGAAAATCAAAGATTTTCAATTTATTTTCTTTACCCAGATTAGTGCCGATATATAAAATTTCCTGAAAAACCAGAAAGTTCAAGGGAAATAAGTGAAGACTGTTTGAGGTCCATGAAACAAAAGCTTTTCATGGTGTTTAGGTGCTGAGTACAAAAACTGAGCTCAGTGGTTGAGACTTTCATGAAATGTAACCTCAGAAAGCTGTGAAATGCTCGAGAAGTCTTTGAGACCGACCATGAGATAAAATGCTAAAAATATATTGGAACTAAATTAAAAGGAAGGTCAGGACACAGCCATGTCTGAATGGGAGATATAAAGCACAGTGCATACAAATTGATAATGCTGAAGCGAGAGATCATTTATTGCCCTTCCATTTTTCTTTTAGGGAACAAGCAATAAAATAGAAATGAATGAGCCAATTTTAGACCTAATTTTCATACAGCATCATTTCTCCTGAAGGTTCACCAAAGATAGAAACCAAAGAGAAAAATAAAAAGAAAAACAACTTACTTCATCCTTAACTCCTCTTATTGAATGGGGAGGGCTCAGTATCTTGCCTGAGAAATACTCGTTTTAAAATACAAGTTTTAAAATAAGAATGTTTTCCCCCTATGTGAACATATTCTTATATATCAATGCACAATTTAGTATTCATATACACGTATATACATATACACTCACACTCTGAATACACACTATTTTCTCTTTTTTTTTTCTCTTTCTCCCTGTTTGTCTGTGTATAAGTTACTTAAAATATGCTTTTGGTTGGGGTTTGATAATCCCCCCACCTCCATCTTTGTACCTATTTTCTTTTCATTGTCATATATATTTGCTTTAATTCTATTTTCTTTTCATTGTTATATATATTTGCTTTAATTCTCTCTTAGAAGATAAAAATTATTGCTTTGAGTGAGTTTATAAGGGTAGTCTACATAATTCTCTTTTTGGTAGGCACATACTGGTGAGAACTGTGAAAAGTCTAAAATTTCACCCTGCCTGCAAGCTGAAAGTTTCACAGCCTGCCACAGTTTCATAGATGCCAGAAGAGATGAGACTCTTGGATCAGAGACAGATGATATTTTTTTTACTCATAGCATAGTATGCAGTATAGGCTTTATATTCCATTGGCTGCTCGTACTCCCTAGACCCCCTGGAGCAAGGTAGAACAGTCAGGCTGCTGCTCATGGAGTGAGTTTGTGGTCCCAATGAGCCTGAGTTAAACAAAGCAATCCAAAAATCAATTCCTTCCAATGGGCTGTTAGCAAACATACTCAACCTTTTCCTCAGGGAGACATCTTTATCTTCTTGGATAAATAAATACATACATAAAATTATTTGCTTTTTAATAATTCTAGAAAATAAACAGTCCAAGGCCAGCCTGTGGCATGGTTGATAAGGTAGCCGGATCCCACATGACTGATTGCATGGTTCAAGTCCTTAACCCAATGGCTTGACAAACACACGTGTGTACACAAAATCCTGAAAGGAGAATGGAGGAGAAGGGATTGAGATGTGTCCATCTGTTCTTGAAGGTTCTGTCTCACTTTGTCTCTCTCTCTAGACAGCAAATGCACCTTATAGTGAAATTTGAAAAAAAAAAAGAAGAAGAAGAAAAAAGTCCAAAGTACAGGACTAGCATTGACTTTCAGCATAAATATAAGAGAATGGCTAAGAATTATCTCCCTATGCAGACTTACTTCTATAGTATAGTATAGGTTATTTTTTTTTTTTTTTTTTGGAGAGGTTTTTGCTATAGGGCGCGTGCGCTCGCCAGACAGAGAGAGAGACATAGAGACAGAAAGCGAGAAATCACCCCCCAGAGGGGATGGTCACGCTGCAATCCCTTCTCCTCCATTCTCCTCTTGGGATCTTGGGCACGCACGCACACGCGCCCAGCGTGAGTTTTAAGCCACTGGATCCGGGATATGAACCATGGTCGACTACGTGGGAGTCCAGCGACATAGCCATTACGCTAACTGCTGGTTCCCTATAGTATAGTTTTGACACATATGATCTTAAATGTTTATTTTATTTACAGCCCAGGAGACACATACTAAGTTTGCCTGTCAGTTTCTACAAAGTTCTATAATAAAGTCCTTTTTTTTTTTTTTCCTTTTTTCCCTAATCAGTCCCGGTGCAGGCATCAATTTCTCATTTCTGTTTTGTCCTACACACCTGCCACTGATTTTGAGTGCCATGTGCCATATTTGGACCATCTCTTTCTATATTTTCTTCTTCCTTAGGCTGCAGTCTTATGCTATTGGGTGGGACATTCTGACTATAGATTTTATTTGTTGCCAACATCTACCTCAATCAATGAATCAATGAATCAAGTTATCTATGTAGGAATTCCAGTAGTATCTGATTGGATTTTTACACATTACATAGTGATCTCCTTTTAAGATCCCTGCTAGTATATATCTCTTCATCTTATATCAGTTTCATACTGGCAAAAGATCATACCACAGGATAACAATGCTCTAAGTCCTGTGAGAAATATCTAAGTTTATGTCCACCTCCCTGGGGGGCATAAAAATAATCTTTTTTGTTTTAAATTGTATGCTATGGGAAAGGCATACTCTTAAGGCAATGAAACAATATCAAACCTATCTTCTCTTTTGGTTTTGGAGGAGTTTGGGCACTTGCAAAATAAACATCTTGGAAGTCATATAGTTATCTCAGTTTATCTACCTTTGCTGAAATGTTTTTGAAGTTGTTTTCAGAATCTATTGGGTCATTGAAAAAGTCATTATATATTTTTCTGTTTTTCTATGCAAAAATACATCAAGATTTTTCCAAATACCTGATAAAATATTTTGTCTTTCAAACTTTCTACCACAGTAGCCTTTTATACTTTAATATTTTATTTCACTTTCAGAAATAGCTAAAAGTTATTTAGAGTCCAATAAAAAGTAGATAAACAAGCTGGCTTTAAAAATACATGAATGTATGCAATAAAAGTTATTCTCATGTAGTTGATAATTGACCTTGAACACAGTTTCTTAAAAGAAATTCCAAATGTTTCAGATTTTCATAGCTTTGGGAGAAGTGAAAAGAAACTTTTTCACTCAAAGGATTGGGAGCTTGTTCACTGAATGTGTAAATGGTGAAAATTTGTTAAAGTGTACTCATTTCCGTGTTCTCCCTTTAACAGAATCACTTTTAAGCTAAAAAGATTATATCAAACTAGAATGATTTTGTCAGTAGATATCGTCAAAGCCTTGCCAGAGCCCAAGAACTCATTTGAAGAGTTGACTATATTGTTAACAAAATGATGTAGTTCTTTTTCTCTCTGTTTGTATACTTCCCACTCTGTTTTATCCTTTTTATTTTGAGATAATCTGATTAGAAATAATATCTGTGAATAAGTCATATTGTTTACATGGCTTTAAGTTAAATTTAGGCAAATTACTTAACCATTCAGCCCAAGTTTACACATACATAAAAATGGGAACATTAATACCTGGTTTACAGGATGATTTTTAGGTTAATGAGATAATATATTTGAAGGCAAATTGAAAGGCAACAACTGATGCTCAAAATTCTCTTGCCACCCTTCCATTATTTTTCCACTTTCCCTGGTCACATTGTAGTTTACACACCAATTTAATATTTTCTTCAGAACAGAGGAAATGAGTTGAAACCTCTAAGTTTGTGGTGACTGAGTTGCCAATTTCAAATTTATTCTGAAAATGTATGACTATTCTAAACAAAAATGGGAGACAGAAAAGGGGCCTATTTCTACTAGCTGTTTTCTTATGTTGTATGTAGATAGATGGATGTAACATTAAGGAAATATAAACTGAACCCACCCCAACCTTCTGGGCTGAGCTATAATCCTGTAATGCTAGCTGCACAGACCATTTAAAAAATATTTTCCCCCATACATAATACTTTCAGTGAATGAGCCATCAGGGAAAACATAAGGCCACTCTTTGGTGGAGTCTTCTTAGAAGAATAAGGAAGCCATGTTATCTTTCTTCTCCACTAGGTAGCCAGTACAGACTCTGAATTTAATGGTAATGGGGCTTTTCAGCTCAGAAGAGTATTGGAGGCTTGATGGGTGAGGAATGTGGGAGGGAGTCAAGTCCTCCAGAAAAGAGTTTTGAAGTTTTGAAGATTCTCCTTTTCTAATTCTTTTCAGGCTCTCAAAAATACTTGAAGGTTTCATGGAGTAGTACTAGCATTGCATAAGTAGTATGCTTTTGATGGGCTTCACCTGAATCCTATCTCCTAGGAGTCCAGGAGACACTTCTAGGAGGACCTGTGTCCAGCAAAGGTGAGGAAAGGGGCATCCTAACATATTCAATCCTAGAGATGGTCTTTCTTTAGTGATTTTCAGTTTCAACTCTCAAACTTCTTGTTTGTGTTTTTCTTTCCTTTTTCTTTTTTCCTTTTTTTTGGTAGGTGTTGGTTGGGATGGAGAGTAAATTCTGCTTTACATATCATGTGTTCCATTGGATATTGAGACTATGGGGAAAAAGATAAATTGAGTGTTGTTTTGGTTTGGTCTTGCTACTGTTGTTTCATTCAGGCTTCAGTGTTCTGAGACTGACCAGCAGTATAGTTTTAGTCCAATGAGAAAAGCTATTAAGGTCCATGTGAAAAGAAAAAAAAAAAAAAAAAAAAAACTGCATGTGAAATTATTGTGGAAACACACATGCCCTATGGCAAAAAAAAAAAAAAAAAAAAATTGGTCAAAGAAAAAAATATATTTAGTGCCTTTTAAAAAAAAAAAAAAAAAAAAAAAAAAAGAAACTGCATGTGAAATTAGTGTGGAAAAAGAAAAGAAAACCAAGAAGTCAGGGAGGGACCATGTAACCTACATCTAGTTCCTAATTTACCTCACTTTCAGAAAGACTGTTGTCCTCGGACATAGCTTTTTAAAAAGAAGGTTACTAATTAAAATCTCTGTTCACTGAAATCATGAGTAAGTTTTTTTAATGGCAGAAGTAAATCTACTTCTAAAGATCCTAGTGTCACCCACCATATAGCTAACACTCATACTATCCCCTCGCCACTTTCCAAAGGTGTTTTTTCATTCACCAAGCTCTAACCAGACTCCAGCCCCTCCCTTACAGTGCCCTTTCTGTTAAACAATAGGATTCATGCCAGTAGATAGCAGCTCTCACTAAAAATACTAGCTTGAGATCCAAGATGGCTGTCGTGATGACCTCAGAAAGACCCCAGATCTTATCATAACATCATTTACATGCTACAACACACCTATCAGCACCATGAAAGTTTACAATCACTAGGGATACCACCAGAAATATCCTTATAAGAAGAAGGTGGGTTTGGAATTCTGGGCAATCCTTGCCTTTTCCAGGAAGAACACTGAGTATCATTTTTTTCTGTTACCCTATCACATCCCTTTACTGTATCTCAAATGCCCTAATTCAAGATTGATGAGAGTCAATTTTTGTGAACTCATATCCCAGTTCTCCATTTTTTGGCCATTGAATGAAGGTTGTCATAAAGTAAAAAGTGATAACACTAATGTTCTTGGACTGATGAGGTTCCGGGTAGCTGTCGAACTGTCAAAATAATAACACATGTTGAAGTTCGGTTAAAAATAGAAAAATTCAGGTGGATGATATGGGGACCTCCCTGTTTAAAAAAGATGTAAGATAACAAACAAGAAGGAAAAGTTGGAGAACTTGGTTTTAAGTTGAAAATGTAGGCTCTAATTATCATTATTATACATATTCATAACTGTAAATATAAGTAGACATTTTTAGAAAAGCTTTGGGTTAGTCCCTTTGCCGTGATCAGTGGACTAACATGAACTGATCACTTCAATGGTGCAGGGAGTCTCCTACCCTCAGTATAGCAGAAATGTGATCCCCAGGTAGGGCTCCATGGGTGGTGAGATAGGCTTTAATCCCTTCTTACAGGTATTATAGTTCAAATAAGGGCTCTGAAAGGATGTCACCATGTTTTTCTTTTCAGTGAAGTCTGTGTTTTTCCTGTATGGTCTGGTTAATGTAAAATATACACCCCTTTTACTTGTCTCTAAAGAATTTATGACTCCTTTCTAATAAGGCAGCAGATAGCACATACACAGGGTAAAGCCAAGATGGAGTCATAGTGGCTAAGTTTGCTTAGCTGGCTGCATTGGGACTCCAAACAACTGTAGCTAAGGGCAAGTTTCTATGTAGTAACTTTATTCTAACAAGAAGTACAGAATACTATGGTCTGCTGACCTTACAAAGAATGGGGTAATAAATCACTCAGACTACCATGTAACTATTTTCTAAAGCCCACTTCCTTATCAGAGAGCCAGCTCATTGTGTCCATTTCCTGTCAGAGAGGCAGCCCATTGCTTCAAAGGCTAGATAAAAACCCATCACCACCAGCTCCTCTTCAGCATCGCATTCAGGATCCCTTCCTGCTTGAGAGCTCTGTTCTTCCTTTCTTCTCTTAGAAAACTCTACTCTGCTATCCCTTCTGTCCCGTCTCTGTGTCCACATCTTTAATTCTCTGTGAGCATTGGATAAAAACAGTTAAAATGTTGGGTGTGATGACCCAGTACTCCTGCATCAGCAACGGCACAATTACTGAGCCTCATTATTTTCTCTCTAGAACCATCAGGCACTCTTAGTCTGACCTTGATACAAACCTATGGTGTTGTGCACTCGGGCTACACGGGGTCTATTGGTTTATATCCTCTGTCAGCTCCTTGCATTTGTAATGAAGGAAGGATCATCCCAATGGGAGAACTGTAAGGAATTCTTAATGCTTTATTCTCATAGCTACCAAGGACTGTAAATCGCCTTTTCAGGTCTTGATATTCCCTGGCTTTCTGGCCTGCGTGGCAGGTGTTATGAGGGCATGAGGTGCTCAGGAAGGGAGACTACTTTTTTCACAGGCATTTTCTGAATCTCAGCACATCTTGGGGACTTTCTATTACCGTTTACCATTTTAAAAGTAACATTTTAAGGTGACTAGGATGCTGGTGAATAGTTCTCTATGTATATTACTATAGATATATAGTATAGATAGATAAATAGAGTGAGTGAGAGAGAGAGAGAAAGAAAGATTTGGAAAGATAGACACAGAGAGCT
Source organism: Tupaia belangeri chinensis (assembly GCF_000334495.1). Lineage (NCBI taxonomy): Eukaryota > Metazoa > Chordata > Mammalia > Scandentia > Tupaiidae > Tupaia > Tupaia belangeri. Next base: position 2,148,800 of record NW_006199342.1, read on the forward strand.
GAGAAGAGAGAGATTAATTTTGAGAAATTGACTCATGCGATTGTGGGCAAGTCCAAAGTCTTGGGACAGATAAAATGCTTAGAAATGCAAGCAGGATTTCTATATTACAGTCTTGGAAGTCTTGAGACAGAGTATTTTCTTTGGGAAACCTCAAGTGTTTGCTTTTTTTATTTTACTTTTGCTTTATTTTTTTTCATTTTTGCCTTGTTTTTAAAGATTTTTTGCTATAGGACAAGTGAGCTAGCCAGAGAGAGAGAAAGTGAGAGGAAAGATGAGAAACCACCCCTCAGTGGCAATGCAGCAATGGCTGCACTGCAATTCCTTCCCCTCCATTCTTCTCTAGGGATTTTGGGCATGCACACACATGAGCCTGGCATGCTTTTCAAGTTGTCATATCCGGGACTCAGACCACCCTTTTGGCCATGTGGGATCCAGCTCCTTAACCACCATGCCACATAAAGCCACAAGTGTTTCCTTTTGAGATCTTCAACTGACTACCCTACGTTATGCAGGGTGATCTGCTTTACTTAAGGTCAACTGATTATAGATGTTAATCACATCCACAAACACCTTCACAGTACTATCTAGATGAGGATTTAACCAAACACTGAGAACCATAGCCTGGTCGAGTTGGCATGTAAAATTAACTAAGACAACGTGTACATATGTCGTCATGTACTATCTGTATTGTCACTGCTACAGTTTTATTTAAACCACCACCTCTGTCACCTGGAAAAATGGCAACCTGCTAACTGCTTTGGATTAGTCAGCTAATTTCAGTTTATGTTATTGTAGCACCCACTGTCTCTTTTAAAGTACCTTGTTTATTTTTTTAATACTCATTCTGTTTTTTTTAAAGGGCCTTGCTCTGTTGTCATCCTCCTCCTTTAGCCTCCCGAGTAGCTGGGACATAGGCTTACACTACTGCATCCAGCTTTTGTAAAAAGGTAGGCCACGAAAATCGGGCTTTCCATGTGGCCTCAGCCTAGAGAGCAGTATCAAGTCTATCACTATGGCTGTGTGGTTGGGCCAAACTATCTTTTGTTTTATTGCCTAAGAGTGCTTTTGCTTCCCAGAGAGATGTGGACACTGCCATCCTTTTTCTTTCATTTCTCCACCCATCAGGATTTGGGGCACACACACATATGAGCTCGGCAGGCTTTACGAGCTGCCCAGGTCCAGATTCAAACCACAGTTAACCATCTGGGATCTGGCTTCCTATGCACAGCATTTAATCACTGGGCTTCAGGGCTGGCCCCTGTCATTCTCAATTGTCTAAAATTGTTTATTTATTGTCTACCTCCTCCCCTAGATTTAAATGCTGAGAGATTTATGACGACATCTATTTTCCTCAATGTTGCCTAGCTAGTTCAACACAGTTCATGACATACGATAGACAGTAAATACATTTCAAAGAAATGATAATTATGGGCCATGGAACACTGCAATGAGTAAGCCAAATTCATTGGTCCTAAATAGGATCATAATTCAATCTAAATAAAAAATTTTCCCAAATAGAAAATGAGTAAGTAGTTGTATTTCTTCATAAAAACACTTTTAAAAATATTGAGTTAGCATTAGATGTTCTCAGGGTTTGTCTATCTATTCTTCAATAATAAGGTAAGTAAGGTCAGAGAACTTAGATGACCATCCTGTAATAACTGAAAGTTTTCTTTGATTCTGACTAATAAGTTTGTGCTAATAGTAAAAAGATTGACTTCACTCTGATAGAAGAAAAGAGACCTAAATTATGGATTTCATACTTAAGGACTTATTTTGCATTGCATCAGATTGGATTAGAAATAGCATAAAACTCTTAAACTACTCTGAGTTTTATTCATTCAGTAAGTCATTGTTATAAACAGAGATTGAGCACCAAGACTCAGCTTCCTCAGATATAAAATTAGAATGGGAATATCTCCCTTCCAAAGTGCTCAGCAAAGCCTTAACCCACAGAAAATGAGAATGGTTTAATTACAGAATTCACTCATGACGCTTGAGTGCAAACATTTTATGATTCTTTTGATATCAAGTCAGCTTTTTTTTTTTTCTTTTTGGATAGGTTTTTTGCTATAGGGTGCATATACTCACCAGAAAGACAGAGAGAGAGAGAAAGCAAGAAATCACCCCCCCAGGAGGATGGCCATGCCGCAATCCTCACATACGCCCGGCATGAGTTTAAACCACCAGGTCCGGCACTCCAACCATGGTCCATTACATGGGAGTTCAGCAACATAACCACTACGCCTACTGCTGGTTCTAGCATTTTACTGTTTATACTAGGGACTCATAATCAGTAAATATAAAAAATAATATACGACACCAATCACAACCCTACCTTCTTTGAAAAATCTATGTCTGTGTTGATTGGGTGCCTCCTATACTATCAGGGAATTTGGTCAGGAAAGACAGGTCTTGAGTCTGGATTGGACACCAATGACAAACCTTATTTTCCTGAATAAAATGAGTTCACATTGGGGTCAGCAGGTAGTGTGGTAGTGAAGGTTCTGGAATCCCACACGGCCCACCACAGTTCAAGTCCTGGACTTGGCAGTTTGAAAGTCATGCCGAGTGCATGTGTGTGTGTGCCCAAAATCCTGAGAGGAGAATAGAGAAGAAGGGGTTGCATGATCATCTCCCCTGGCATGTGATTTCTCATTTTCCATCGTTTCTCTGGGGAGTGCATGCACCCTATGGGAGAAGGGACTGAAAAATGAGTTCACATCTTTTCCCCTTATCTTGTGAGTCTGAACTGTGTTGGTTGGTTATTCACTTGTTCTTCTTATTCCCATTTATGAATTGACTCTGTTTTCCCTTTTACGACAGGTCATCTAATTATCTTCATGTGACATAACGTTTCTTCTTATATACTGATGGAATAAGAAGCTGTCAACCAAGTATGATTTGAAAAACTGGATGATCTAGTTCTCCTACTGTCCCACTTCTGTCACCTTGACTAAGTCTGGACTTCAAAGTGAGGTGCTGCTTAGAACGTTATGTAAGTACAGATGTCACCTGAAAGAAAATGTATCATCATTAGTCATCAGCACACTTTCAAATCAGCTCATCAGGGTGTAAATTCACAGTGTGATAGCTTTCTGTGTATATTTTTAGTTTACTGAAAATAAGCATTTACTTTTTGTTGTGTTTTTAGGTTTTTGTCATAGGATATGTATGTGCACTGAGAGACAGAGAGAAAGATAGGAAAGTGAGAAATCATCTCCCCAGAAGATATAGCCACTCTGCAGTTCCTTCTCCTCTGTTCTTCTCTTTGGGCACACATGAATGCATACCCAGTATGATTTTCAAGCCATTGTGTCCAGCACTCAAGCTGCAGTCAACTATGTGGGAATCCAGGCCTCAATCACCAAGCCACAAGCTAGTCCCAGTAATTATAGTTATTTAAAAATAACTATGAGTAGAAGCCAGAGGTGGTGTAGTGGTTAAGATACTGGACTTCCATGTGGCCCACCAAAGTTCAAGTCCTGGACCTGGAGGCTTGCTTTCTCACTTTCCCTCTCTCTACACATGAAGGCACGTAATCTAAAGCAAATTTTAAAAATATAATAATAATAAATAAAATTAAATAAGTAACTCTTGAAGTAGTAGTCATGAGTAAAGAAGTTTCTGGGAGAAGGAAGTCAACTCTAAAAACTTTCTTTCATGGTTCTCAACCCATTTCATTTAAAAATAAACCAGAGACTCAGCTATAGCGACACATGTTGCTAAGGGGCTCTACTCAGAGGCTGCATGTGGTGGCATGTGCCCATAATCCTACAGACCTGGGAGACCGAGGCAGGAGGACTGGGACATGGTGACTATGTCAAAAATAATGTTCTCTTTGTCTCTTGCATTAATAATCATAATAATAATGAGAAATTGAACAGTCCTTCTACCAAGTCTGCCTTCTAGCAATATGTCTAAATCCCTAGAGGCAGGACCTGGATTTTGTGCTTTTTATGAAGTTCTCTGGAAAATTCCCATAGAAGCCACAGTTGAAACCACTGCTCTGGATGTATTCCAGCATAAACAAAGCAATGATACTAATATTTTTTTTAATTAAAAAAAGGTCCCTTTCTAATAGGATTAAAAGACCGAGTTAATTCTTTAAAACATATCATTAAAATAAAATGACTCTTCAATCCAGATTATGTGTAGAGAAGGTATAAGGGATGGGGCTACGATATATTTATTTGTATGTGACTATGATGATTTTCATAGTGAATTTGTTAATTGTGGGAAGAAAAAAGGGAGCAAAAGGAAAATAATAGTTGTATTTTCTTAAAAAAAGATTTTAATACTTTCAGCAAAAATAATCTTATATTGAATATTATTTTTCTCATATGATTAAAAACCAAAATTAACACAAATGTTGATAATTACATTGTATTTCTTCCCAATATACCTATTGTAAAATTCACTTTTTTTAGTGTGTCATTAGTAACAAACACAGTTTTGTAGTCAGTTAATGGAAGGAAATCAAAACCAGGCAAAATTACTTCCTTCATACCTGCTTGTCATCAACCTTCTCTCTACCCCCAGACCCTGTCAACCACTGATCTCTTTTCTACTATAATTTTGCCTTTTATAAATGTATTATAAACAGAGTCGTATAGTCTTACTGTATTTTTTTTTCTTGAGAGGTTTTTTTTTTTTGCTATAGGGCGCGTGCGCTCGCCAGACAGACAGAGAGAGACAGAGAGACAGAAAGAGAGAAATCACCCCCCAGGGGGCATGGTCACACCGCAATCCCTTCTCCTCCATTCTCCTCTCAGGATCTTGGACATGCACGCACACGCACCCGGCATGAGTTTTAAGCCACCAGGTCTGGGACGTGAACTTCAGTCGACTACATGGGAATCCAGCGACATAGCCTTTATGCTGACAGCTGGTCCCCTAGTCTTACTGTATTTTACAATAATGTTTTGAAAGTGCATAATTAATTTTCAGATTTGGGGAAATAAGCTCTGAAATGGGCACGTATCCTTGCTTAAAAGAAGAACCTAACTGTTGTCTTGGGACCAGCAGAAGGCATTAATGGCTACATCGTTGGACTCCCATGTAGTCGACCATGGTTCAAGTCCCAGACCCTGTGGCTTAAACTCACACTGGGCGCATGTGCATGTGTGCCTAAGATCCTGAGAGGAGAACGGAGGAGAAGGGATTGCAGTGTGGCCATCCCTTTCTCACTTTCTGTCTCTCTGTCTCTCTCTGTCTTTCTGGTGAGGGCACATGCCCTATAGCAAAAACCTCTCTAAAAAAAAAAAAGGAAGAAAGAAGAAAGAAAGAAAGAAAGAAAGAAAGAAAGAAAGAAAGAAAGAAAGAAAGGAAGGAAGGAAGAAAGAAAGAAAGAAGAAAGAAGAATCTAACTGTCATCTTTAATCATATGAAGGGCTTTTGTGTGTGTGTGTGAGAGCTACCAGCATTGTAAGCAATCATGGGACTTTGGAAGAGCTGAGCTGCTTGGGGGGGAGGGGGCAAACTTTACCAATTTGAAGTCAATTCAACAGTGGAAATATTAAGATCAAGTTAGAAAATACCAGCCACAGAATTAAGACAAAGAAAATAGGGGCCAGCAGGTGGCATATTGGTTACAGCCCTGGACTCCCATATGACTGACTGAGGTTCAAATCCTAGACCCAGTAGTTTGAAACATACTGGGCATGTGTGTGTGCATGTCCAGAATCCCAAGAGGAGAATGGAGGAGAAGGGATTGTGGTGTAGCCATCTCCCCTGGGGGGGTGCTTTCTCACTTTCTCTCTTTCTGTCTCTATATGTGTCCAGGGAACACACATGCCCTATAGAAAATCTCTCTCTCCAGAGATAGAGAGAGAGAGAGAGAGAGACATAAGAAATAAAGCATAAGACAGAGAAAAAATTTTAATTTAATTTTTAAAATGATACTTTTCCTGTTATAAAAACAATATGTAGTAGAAAAATTAGAAGCAAAGGTAAGGAAATAGAAGCAACCCTGTTCCCTCCACCCATTAAAGAAAAATCATATTTATCCAGAACTTAAAAATACAGTGGCCAACCTGAGATGTGGTGGTTAAGACTGGGTCTCACATGGCCAACTGTGTGATTTAAGTTCCAGATCCAGCAGCTTGAGAAACACGTGTGTGAGTGAGTGGCCAAAATCCCAAAAGAAGGAAGAAATGGATGGGTAGGGATTGTAGCATGACAATGCCCCATGGTGGGGGGGATGCTTTCTCACTTCCTCTCTCTCCTCTCTGGCAAACACATGCACCCTCTGGCAAATTTAAAAGGAAAAATCACACACAGTCATATACACACCTTTTTTTACTTATGAACTGAGGGTATTTTTATATGCTGTTTCATAAAAGATCTTTCTTTCAAACCTTTTTACTGAATTATGAATAATTTCTTCATGCCAGTAGGACATGGTAGTTGTTAAAAGCAGTGGTTAAGAGCATGGACTTTGAAGCAGACAAGACTGCTTTTTAGCACAGTGCTTCCATTTAGTATGTATGTAGCCCTGGGCAAATTACTGAGCTTCTGTAAGCTTCATTTTTCTCATATTCGAAATAGGGATGATTATGCCTAATTTTTAGGTTTATAGTCAGAATGAAGATAAAATGAGATAATACACGAAAAGCATTTAGCACAGTGCCTGAAAAATAATAATGACTTAGTTATTCTACCGTGCTAATGAACAAGAAAAATTCAGGGTATAAAAAAATTACACCATTATTTTTTTGTTCTTTCATTGCTGCTTTATAAAATGAATTCATTCCTATCCTAGCTGACTTTCTGATCACTTTTAGGGAACTGAGACCTAAGTCACTTTAAATCATAATCATAGTCTCTCTCAGAAATTAGGTTGTCTAGCACCAAATAATAATCAAAATTGTTTTTAGTTCTTTTTTTCCATTGTCAGAAGGCATGTGCCAGAAAGAGAGAGAGAAAAAGCACTCTTCAATGGGGCATGGTCATGCTGCACTACCCACCCCCTCCCATATCTCCACCCTGTCAGCATTTTTGGCATGCACACACACATGTTGAGCATGTTTTTCAAGTCACTGGATCCAGGATTTGAACCACAGGCTTGGCCATGTGAGATCAGACTCCCATAACCACCAAGCACAGAGCTAGTCCAATAATTAGAGCTCTTCACTTGATATAATGTCAAGTATTCTTGAGGCCAGTGGACAGTTGATTTTCTTGAGGTACTTTCTCTGCTGTCCCAAACCTTTCCTGACACCTGAAAGCACCTCATCCTCATAGACGCTTTGGAATCCTTAGCCCGGGAATCTGCCCTTCACCTCCAGGTTCCAGCTGCTTTTGTTTCTCTGCTCATTATGCAGTCATCTTGAACAGACCTGTGATGGCATTCCTCCAAAATCTGAAAGCCTTTCTCTCCCTCTGGCCCATTGGTATCTGGGAGGACCTGTGGTCTCAGCACAGTGGGATTGCAGGCCATCTGAACTTAGAAACATTCCTCTGACTCCATAACCAAAACTGGAAGGAATGAAGAAATGAGTTAGCATTATCAGAGTAAAGAAAAAATTATTCTGGGAACCAGCAGTTAGCGTAATGGCTGTGTCACTGGACTCTCACGTAGTCGACTGCGGTTCGTGTCCCAGACCCGGTGGCTTAAAACTCACGCTGGGCGTGTGTGCGTGCATGCCCAAGATCCCGAGAGGAGAATGGAAGAGAAGGGATTGTGGCGTGACCATCCCCCCGGGGGGTGATTTCTCTCTTTCTGTCTCTATGTCTCTTTCTGTCTGTCTGGCGAGCACACGCGCCCTATAGCGAAAACCTCTCCAAAATAATAATAATAAAAATAATCTTATGATTTTTCTGTCCATAATCCATACAGGGGGCCAAGCTGGGATTTGCAATAAAATTCATCTAATTCTGAAGCCAGCAGGTAGCATGGATGTTAAGACAGTTGGATCCCACATGATCTACTGTACAGTTTTTGTCTTGCACTCAGCAATTTGAAAAACACACCGGGTGCATGTGCATGTGTGCCCAAAATCCTGAGAAGAGAATGGAGAAGTGATTGTGGTGTGGCCTTTCTCTCTTGGGGTGTGACTTCTCACTCTCTTTGTCTATCTCTTTCTGTCTCTTTCCAGTGCCCTGTAGCAAACCAAACAAAACAAAACTCAGATTGCAAAGATATTTCTATCATACTTTTTCTACAACTACATAATTAGTGTTTAATAGACATATGGTGCATCTGCCTCTATGGCCATATTTGAGAATGACTATAAAGAGCGCTGAGAAAAATATGCAGGATTTATAAAATTAAGTAGCAAATAGCTCTTCTCAAATATTTCAGAAAACTCTTTTTACTCTTCAGCCAAATTATAACTGCAATGATTCCTTTGAAACATTAACTCAGAATACTCACAATGCTTTTTCTTTTGTATTCTTTTTTTATTCTCCTCAAACATTGAGCACTCATTAGGCATTACAGAGTAAATATTCTCACTAAATGAAACACCAGTATTACATTCTGGTCACATGACTCCTAATAAAGTGCCACTATCTTGAGAATAGTCCAGTTAAATAAAATTCCAGCTGTTCTGTGAGTGTTGGCTGTGATTTATCCAGTCAATGTACCATGTTAGACACCTCTTTGAGCAATAGCATTTTCATTCTATGTCAGTCTCTCCTCCTCACTTGCTATTTAAACAGAATAGTTGGCCAATAAGGAGTGGTTTTAAGGTTGTATTTTTACTTTTTCTCATTAAAAAACTCTCTCAGAAAGGTATCCAAGAGAAATATCAGGACGTAGGGAATCTTTGTTTTCAAGTTTCTCTACTATGCTCACAGGAAGGCCTGACTCACATCTCAGGTCATAGACCTTGACGAGAGACCCACAAAACCTGGTTGGAAATGTGTCTAAATCGGGTACAATTTTGACTCAGGAGCTAGAAATAGAGGTCAAAAGGAAACATGATACATTCTGTGTTCTTTTGACATGTGGAAGCTTTATTTCAGGACCCCAGAAAATAAACATGATAAAACTATATGCCCTCAAGATAGCAAAGCTGTAAACTACTTAGCAATATTGATCCCCTGGAAAAATAAAACTATTCTTTCTCATCTCTCCCTTTAAAAGGTTGACTGTCAGAGATTAATATAGCTGATAAAAATATTTGACGAACATTTCAACAAAACAAAGAATATTTTCTAAATATATTTAATAAACATAACAAATGTAGAAAATATATACATCTTTTCTAAAAATATTGGTATCTTTCTGTAAACTAACTATGATTTTTTTTTTAATTGCAAATAATAAACGCAGTTGAAACCAACTGAAATAAAAAGAGAAGGGATACCAGGAAGATGTCCAAGAGTGGCTATGTCACAGGGGTGAGGGTCTTCAGATTCCTGACCTCAATGCAAGAAAGAATTTGAAAGCAAATCAGATAGTGAAGCAAAGCAAGTATATTGAGAAAAAATAAGTATACACTCTATAAGAAGAGCAGAAGCACTCCGTGCCTTTGAGGATCTTCCTTTATGGGAGATTTACATGCATATTAACAAAGGGGGTTGAATTTTTAGGGTTTAAAGATGGTGTTGAGGACCCCTGTAAAAGTGCTTATTTGTGTGCATAGCTCTCTACTTCAACATGCTTTAACATACATCCCATGTATCATTAGCATATAAAAATCATCTCCTCACAGGC
>NW_006199342.1:2158920-2162919 GCF_000334495.1 Tupaia belangeri chinensis
GGGTGATTTCTCTCTTTCTGTCTCTATGTCTCTTTCTGTCTGTCTGGCGAGCACACACGCCCTATAGCGAAAACCTCTCCAAAATAATAATAATAAAAATAATCTTATGATTTTTCTGTCCATAATCCATACAGGGGGCCAAGCTGGGATTTGCAATAAAATTCATCTAATTCTGAAGCCAGCAGGTAGCATGGATGTTAAGACAGTTGGATCCCACATGATCTACTGTACAGTTTTTGTCTTGCACTCAGCAATTTGAAAAACACACCGGGTGCATGTGCATGTGTGCCCAAAATCCTGAGAAGAGAATGGAGAAGTGATTGTGGTGTGGCCTTTCTCTCTTGGGGTGTGACTTCTCACTCTCTTTGTCTATCTCTTTCTGTCTCTTTCCAGTGCCCTGTAGCAAACCAAACAAAACAAAACTCAGATTGCAAAGATATTTCTATCATACTTTTTCTACAACTACATAATTAGTGTTTAATAGACATATGGTGCATCTGCCTCTATGGCCATATTTGAGAATGACTATAAAGAGCGCTGAGAAAAATATGCAGGATTTATAAAATTAAGTAGCAAATAGCTCTTCTCAAATATTTCAGAAAACTCTTTTTACTCTTCAGCCAAATTATAACTGCAATGATTCCTTTGAAACATTAACTCAGAATACTCACAATGCTTTTTCTTTTGTATTCTTTTTTTATTCTCCTCAAACATTGAGCACTCATTAGGCATTACAGAGTAAATATTCTCACTAAATGAAACACCAGTATTACATTCTGGTCACATGACTCCTAATAAAGTGCCACTATCTTGAGAATAGTCCAGTTAAATAAAATTCCAGCTGTTCTGTGAGTGTTGGCTGTGATTTATCCAGTCAATGTACCATGTTAGACACCTCTTTGAGCAATAGCATTTTCATTCTATGTCAGTCTCTCCTCCTCACTTGCTATTTAAACAGAATAGTTGGCCAATAAGGAGTGGTTTTAAGGTTGTATTTTTACTTTTTCTCATTAAAAAACTCTCTCAGAAAGGTATCCAAGAGAAATATCAGGACGTAGGGAATCTTTGTTTTCAAGTTTCTCTACTATGCTCACAGGAAGGCCTGACTCACATCTCAGGTCATAGACCTTGACGAGAGACCCACAAAACCTGGTTGGAAATGTGTCTAAATCGGGTACAATTTTGACTCAGGAGCTAGAAATAGAGGTCAAAAGGAAACATGATACATTCTGTGTTCTTTTGACATGTGGAAGCTTTATTTCAGGACCCCAGAAAATAAACATGATAAAACTATATGCCCTCAAGATAGCAAAGCTGTAAACTACTTAGCAATATTGATCCCCTGGAAAAATAAAACTATTCTTTCTCATCTCTCCCTTTAAAAGGTTGACTGTCAGAGATTAATATAGCTGATAAAAATATTTGACGAACATTTCAACAAAACAAAGAATATTTTCTAAATATATTTAATAAACATAACAAATGTAGAAAATATATACATCTTTTCTAAAAATATTGGTATCTTTCTGTAAACTATGTTTTTTTTTTTAATTGCAAATAATAAACACAGTTGAAACCAAATGAAATAAAAAGAGAAGGGATACCAGGAAGATTTTCTGTAAACTATGATTTTTTTTTTAATTGCAAATAATAAACGCGTTTGAAACCAACTGAAATAAAAAGAGAAGGGATACCAGGAAGATGTCCAAGAGTGGCTATGTCACAAGGGTGAGGGTCTTCAGATTCCTGACCTCAATGCAAGAAAGAATTTGAAAGCAAATCAGATAGTGAAGCAAAGCAAGTATATTGAGAAAAAATAAGTACTATGATTTTTTTTTTAATTGCAAATAATAAACGCGTTTGAAACCAACTGAAATAAAAAGAGAAGGGATACCAGGAAGATGTCCAAGAGTGGCTATGTCACAAGGGTGAGGGTCTTCAGATTCCTGACCTCAATGCAAGAAAGAATTTGAAAGCAAATCAGATAGTGAAGCAAAGCAAGTATATTGAGAAAAAATAAGTATACACTCTATAAGAAGAGCAGAAGCACTCCGTGCCTTTGAGGATCTTCCTTTATGGGAGATTTACATGCATATTAACAAAGGGGGTTGAATTTTTAGGGTTTAAAGATGGTGTTGAGGACCCCTGTAAAAGTGCTTATTTGTGTGCATAGCTCTCTACTTCAACATGCTTTAACATACATCCCATGTATCATTAGCATATAAAAATCATCTCCTCACAGGCATGTATTTTTTTTCATATTAATAAAGCAAAGGTCATTTTTAGTTTCCCTGAGGCATAATTGCTCATACTTGCTCAAAACTCTGCTGTACACTGTGGAAGACAGGGTCTTTATGGTTTCTTTTTTCCTGGGAAGTTTTGTTATCAGACTTGGCTTGGTTCTTGTTTCCCTCCCCCTATCTCTTGTCTCAATCCCCTTTTTATGAAGCTTTGTTATGGGGGACTGGGAAGGGTGGCCTGGTTCTCCATTCCACCTCTTGTTTCCTGTATCACATGAACACTGAAGTGCATAATGAAACCAGAGGACCCAAAGTCTACCGGACCACAGCAGTGGAGGTCTTGTGGATAAGCTGGAGCATCTTTCTTCTGCATCTTTTATCTTGGCTTTTTCCCATAAATATTATTTTTATTATTATATGCTTTTTAGGTTTTTGCCACATGGACAGAGAAAGACAGTGAGGGGGGGAAGGTGAAAAATCACATCCCGGGGGGGATGGCAATGTTGTAATCCCTTCTCCTCCATTCTCCTCGTAGGATTTAAATACATATGCACACTTCTGGTGTGGTTTTCAAGTTGCAGAGTTCAGGACTCAAACCATGGTGAGTTATGTGGGAGTCCAGTGCTTTAACCATGATGCCACTTGCTGGCCCCTCCACGTAAATTTTCTTACCTTTTGTTGCCCCAAGTCTTCATAGTGTAACCTTCACAAAATGTATTTTGTATCTCATATCTAAAGAACCTCTGGAGAATCCAAGCCTTCAAATTCCCATGGCAGAGATCATCTGGCTCAGTCTAAGTCATGAATCCGCCCCAAGAATAAACAGTGGCTAGAGGGACTGAGCTGTGCTACGACGTTATTGCTCCAGTTTAAGACCATATGGATTGAGATGGCTGTAGTAATACCCAGAAAATTTCAGGTATTTTCCTTGAAAAGTTTTGTGAAGTAGGGAAGTTTGAGACATCCCAAATTTTAGCATCCTTTACCTCCAGCTCTTCAGATAGTGAACACTGTGCTGCTCTCATTTGAATGTTCCCTCCTATATGCATATTGAGCCCTAATTGCCATTTTAATAGTATTGAGAGATGGAGCCTTTAAGAGGTCACTAGGTCATAAGCATTCTGTCCTCATGAATGGATTAATGCTATAATGACAAGAGTGGGCTGATTACTGAGAGAGTGTGTTTCTAATTAAAGGATGGTTGGACCCCATTCTCCCTGTTCCCCGTGACACTTGTTCTTTCACTATCCACCCTAGAATGAGGCAGCACAAAGATCCTCAAGAGATGCCAGCACTATCTTCTTGGGCTTCCCAGCCTCCAGAACTGTGAGCCAAATAAAATTACGTTCATTATAAATTTCCCAATCTGTGGTATTCTGTTATAGCAGCAGAAAATAAACTTGGATAATTGCTGAAGTGTTAAATTATGAAGATAAAAAGATATATGAGTGAATTAATGGAAAAATTATATGGATAGCATTTTGATGCTAAATTAGAATGCTGCTTATGTAGAAAAGAGGCCACATAACAAAACAATTAAATGTTGACTGTGGTAATTTTTTCCTGTATTTCAAATCTGGCTCCACTGTTTACTAGAAATGAGACTGCTCTGTGCCCAAGTTTTCTCCTTGGCATAATGAGAATGGTAATATTACCCATCTTGATGGGTTATTATGAACCTAAGAACAATTAATATACATGGAAAGTGCTTTGAATAGTGCCTGGTGCATAAGAACACTTAACATTGTTAATTGATCTT
>NW_006199342.1:2168362-2183517 GCF_000334495.1 Tupaia belangeri chinensis
GGGTGATTTCTCTCTTTCTGTCTCTATGTCTCTTTCTGTCTGTCTGGCGAGCACACACGCCCTATAGCGAAAACCTCTCCAAAATAATAATAATAAAAATAATCTTATGATTTTTCTGTCCATAATCCATACAGGGGGCCAAGCTGGGATTTGCAATAAAATTCATCTAATTCTGAAGCCAGCAGGTAGCATGGATGTTAAGACAGTTGGATCCCACATGATCTACTGTACAGTTTTTGTCTTGCACTCAGCAATTTGAAAAACACACCGGGTGCATGTGCATGTGTGCCCAAAATCCTGAGAAGAGAATGGAGAAGTGATTGTGGTGTGGCCTTTCTCTCTTGGGGTGTGACTTCTCACTCTCTTTGTCTATCTCTTTCTGTCTCTTTCCAGTGCCCTGTAGCAAACCAAACAAAACAAAACTCAGATTGCAAAGATATTTCTATCATACTTTTTCTACAACTACATAATTAGTGTTTAATAGACATATGGTGCATCTGCCTCTATGGCCATATTTGAGAATGACTATAAAGAGCGCTGAGAAAAATATGCAGGATTTATAAAATTAAGTAGCAAATAGCTCTTCTCAAATATTTCAGAAAACTCTTTTTACTCTTCAGCCAAATTATAACTGCAATGATTCCTTTGAAACATTAACTCAGAATACTCACAATGCTTTTTCTTTTGTATTCTTTTTTTATTCTCCTCAAACATTGAGCACTCATTAGGCATTACAGAGTAAATATTCTCACTAAATGAAACACCAGTATTACATTCTGGTCACATGACTCCTAATAAAGTGCCACTATCTTGAGAATAGTCCAGTTAAATAAAATTCCAGCTGTTCTGTGAGTGTTGGCTGTGATTTATCCAGTCAATGTACCATGTTAGACACCTCTTTGAGCAATAGCATTTTCATTCTATGTCAGTCTCTCCTCCTCACTTGCTATTTAAACAGAATAGTTGGCCAATAAGGAGTGGTTTTAAGGTTGTATTTTTACTTTTTCTCATTAAAAAACTCTCTCAGAAAGGTATCCAAGAGAAATATCAGGACGTAGGGAATCTTTGTTTTCAAGTTTCTCTACTATGCTCACAGGAAGGCCTGACTCACATCTCAGGTCATAGACCTTGACGAGAGACCCACAAAACCTGGTTGGAAATGTGTCTAAATCGGGTACAATTTTGACTCAGGAGCTAGAAATAGAGGTCAAAAGGAAACATGATACATTCTGTGTTCTTTTGACATGTGGAAGCTTTATTTCAGGACCCCAGAAAATAAACATGATAAAACTATATGCCCTCAAGATAGCAAAGCTGTAAACTACTTAGCAATATTGATCCCCTGGAAAAATAAAACTATTCTTTCTCATCTCTCCCTTTAAAAGGTTGACTGTCAGAGATTAATATAGCTGATAAAAATATTTGACGAACATTTCAACAAAACAAAGAATATTTTCTAAATATATTTAATAAACATAACAAATGTAGAAAATATATACATCTTTTCTAAAAATATTGGTATCTTTCTGTAAACTATGTTTTTTTTTTTAATTGCAAATAATAAACACAGTTGAAACCAAATGAAATAAAAAGAGAAGGGATACCAGGAAGATGTCCAAGAGTGGCTATGTCACAAGGGTGAGGGTCTTCAGATTCCTGACCTCAATGCAAGAAAGAATTTGAAAGCAAATCAGATAGTGAAGCAAAGCAAGTATATTGAGAAAAAATAAGTATACACTCTATAAGAAGAGCAGAAGCACTCCGTGCCTTTGAGGATCTTCCTTTATGGGAGATTTACATGCATATTAACAAAGGGGGTTGAATTTTTAGGGTTTAAAGATGGTGTTGAGGACCCCTGTAAAAGTGCTTATTTGTGTGCATAGCTCTCTACTTCAACATGCTTTAACATACATCCCATGTATCATTAGCATATAAAAATCATCTCCTCACAGGCATGTATTTTTTTTCATATTAATAAAGCAAAGGTCATTTTTAGTTTCCCTGAGGCATAATTGCTCATACTTGCTCAAAACTCTGCTGTACACTGTGGAAGACAGGGTCTTTATGGTTTCTTTTTTCCTGGGAAGTTTTGTTATCAGACTTGGCTTGGTTCTTGTTTCCCTCCCCCTATCTCTTGTCTCAATCCCCTTTTTATGAAGCTTTGTTATGGGGGACTGGGAAGGGTGGCCTGGTTCTCCATTCCACCTCTTGTTTCCTGTATCACATGAACACTGAAGTGCATAATGAAACCAGAGGACCCAAAGTCTACCGGACCACAGCAGTGGAGGTCTTGTGGATAAGCTGGAGCATCTTTCTTCTGCATCTTTTATCTTGGCTTTTTCCCATAAATATTATTTTTATTATTATATGCTTTTTAGGTTTTTGCCACATGGACAGAGAAAGACAGTGAGGGGGGGAAGGTGAAAAATCACATCCCGGGGGGGATGGCAATGTTGTAATCCCTTCTCCTCCATTCTCCTCGTAGGATTTAAATACATATGCACACTTCTGGTGTGGTTTTCAAGTTGCAGAGTTCAGGACTCAAACCATGGTGAGTTATGTGGGAGTCCAGTGAGTTAACCATGATGCCACTTGCTGGCCCCTCCACGTAAATTTTCTTACCTTTTGTTGCCCCAAGTCTTCATAGTGGAGGCTTCACAAAATGTGTTTTGTATCTCATATCTAAAGAACCTCTGGAGTAACCTTCACAAAATGTATTTTGTATCTCATATCTAAAGAACCTCTGGAGAATCCAAGCCTTCAAATTCCCATGGCAGAGATCATCTGGCTCAGTCTAAGTCATGAATCCACCCCAAGAATAAACAGTGGCTAGAGGGACTGAGCTGTGCTACGACGTTATTGCTCCAGTTTAAGACCATATGGATTGAGATGGCTGTAGTAATACCCAGAAAATTTCAGGTATTTTCCTTGAAAAGTTTTGTGAAGTAGGGAAGTTTGAGACATCCCAAATTTTAGCATCCTTTACCTCCAGCTCTTCAGATAGTGAACACTGTGCTGCTCTCATTTGAATGTTCCCTCCTATATGCATATTGAGCCCTAATTGCCATTTTAATAGTATTGAGAGATGGAGCCTTTAAGAGGTCACTAGGTCATAAGCATTCTGTCCTCATGAATGGATTAATGCTATAATGACAAGAGTGGGCTGATTACTGAGAGAGTGTGTTTCTAATTAAAGGATGGTTGGACCCCATTCTCCCTGTTCCCCGTGACACTTGTTCTTTCACTATCCACCCTAGAATGAGGCAGCACAAAGATCCTCAAGAGATGCCAGCACTATCTTCTTGGGCTTCCCAGCCTCCAGAACTGTGAGCCAAATAAAATTACGTTCATTATAAATTTCCCAATCTGTGGTATTCTGTTATAGCAGCAGAAAATAAACTTGGATAATTGCTGAAGTGTTAAATTATGAAGATAAAAAGATATATGAGTGAATTAATGGAAAAATTATATGGATAGCATTTTGATGCTAAATTAGAATGCTGCTTATGTAGAAAAGAGGCCACATAACAAAACAATTAAATGTTGACTGTGGTAATTTTTTCCTGTATTTCAAATCTGGCTCCACTGTTTACTAGAAATGAGACTGCTCTGTGCCCAAGTTTTCTCCTTGGCATAATGAGAATGGTAATATTACCCATCTTGATGGGTTATTATGAACCTAAGAACAATTAATATACATGGAAAGTGCTTTGAATAGTGCCTGGTGCATAAGAACACTTAACATTGTTAATTGATCTTGCTTTCTTTTCTTTTTTTTTTTTTTTTTTTTTGATGTTCAGCATAAAAAATCAGTTCCACTTTTATCTCACCCCACTGAGGCACTGCAGAATAATACAATACCTGATTTTTAGTGGGGCATAAATTGGGATTCAGTTTCTTACAGGGCTGATATTTGTTTTGTTGCCTTTCTTAAAGACTTAGCAGACCACTCAAAATCATTAAGCTCTTTAAGAAAGCAAACAGCATAAAACTGAGTAACATCCAACAGCCAGACTAGGTCTTGAATTTATTTTTAATTTTATTATTTTAGATGAATCAATATGACATTCGGATCCTTCTCTTTTACCCATCATATAAAAAGACAGATGCAGGTGAAAAATGTTGCCTCTCAAAATTACAATCATGTTGTGCACACATAAAATCGAGAGACCTGTAGGTTAGGAAACAATACTGTCCCATTGTTTCCGGCTTCATAAATATGCATATTTTCACGTAAGTCTTTAAATTTTCACAGGCTCATGAACAAATTCTGGGATAAGAATTTGGTACATATTTCTTATTTAGTGTTTATGTGCATGTCCATCTGTTGTCTGATCATTGGATTATAGCACAACAGCCATGCAGTTAAAAGAAAGACTCATTTTCATTCCCATATCATTTTCACAAAATGATAGATCCGTTTCAAATGTAATATAAGATTAAGGAAGGACATTGTGGAAAAGGTAACATATAAGATGCAATATGCACAAACACACATACTTACACACCACACACATAATAAGAGACATACAACTCTGATTATTTCTTATTTTTTATCAGCCATTCATTTCTCTATTTACAGTTTGTGTTCAGTGCAAATGAGAAGGTATTAAGAATCAAAGCATAAATACACAAACACAATATACAATCCAAAATAGATGTACAGCATTCAGGTATGGAGCAAAGGGGAATGTTCATTCACACACACAGTAGCTTCAGATCTGTTTAATCTGGTTGTTTTCATGTACGTTTCTAAAGATGGGGGAAATGATTTTGGTTGTCAAGACTACTGTGGCCATATTAGATACTGGAACAGAACCTTGGCATCAGTGTGTGACCATGCGAATAAAATACTTCAAGGGAGTGTACTTTTAAAAAGGTTTCTGTGTTAAGGCTGTTATAAAAGATTTATTTTCCAGAATCAAGCTCACTTGAGATTCTATCTAGAAATATTGACTGATAGCAGAAAGTGTTCCAAATGTGGCTTTGCTGATCTATACGGTTTTGTTGTTGTTGCTGTTGTTGTTGTTTTAAGTATTTACAGAAAGAAAATGAAAGTTTTTGTGAATTTTATGCAGAAGCTTCCATTCTTTACTTCCCAAATACTTGATTTATAGTTTTGGCTCCTTCATATATTTGCCTTTTTAATTTCAGTATTTATAATTCTAACTTTTAAACAGATAATTTTTAAATGCAAAAAGTATTCAACATATGCAGAAATTAAAAGTAACATTTTTAAACTAGTTGAAGTCAATGCAATTCTATTCTTTTAAAATAGTTTAGTTAAAAAACAAAAAGTTTTACTAAGTGAATCTGGTGCTCTTGTCCAGTAAAAACAAGTGATGGAAAATGACTACTATTTGACTTTATATAGTTAAACAAGGTTCATCCAATATGCTTGGATTTGGGGGTAGATTTCAATCTATCACTGCCCTGGCACATCTCAATTACTACATAAAAGCTCAATTACTATATAAAAGATCAAATGCAATGTCAAACCCAAAGCCTCAGAGGAAAAGAGTTCATTTTCCTAGAAAATAGATATAGCCTTAGAATATGACATTTTACCTAGAGTATATTAGCATTAAATTAGTACTGCTGAAATGATACATTGAAGATTTACAGTAACACCCGGAAGTTCCTTCTAATGTATATATAAATAGAATCATGGAAACTTTTCATATTACCTAGCTGTTTTGTGGGCTTATGGATTTTATGAACCAAATGAAAACTGAATCTCCATTCTACACCCCATTCTTTATCTCTATTTCTTACACCATATTTCTTAGGCCACATTCAAGGAAATCATGTCTTAACTAATTTTGAGTGTTGTCTCTTCATCTCATACATGAAACTCCAGCCGGTTTGATATTAGCTTTCATCATCTGGTCAAATCCTTCACATGTTCTTCAACCAATCAAATCTGGGATTTGCTACATTTTCTGTGTTGATAAAATAAGCAGTGAAATTAGTACATTTGATGAAGACCTTTTTTTTTGTTTATTCGTTTGTTTTCCTTGCCACACTGGACTTCTAGATGCCATTTGGACTGAAGACCTTTTTTTTGTTTATTCGTTTGTTTTCCTTGCCACACTGGACTTCTAGATGCCATTTGGACTGGGCTTAGAAGATGAGGAAGTGTAGATATTTCTTGGCCTGAGTCTCTCAACAGTAGCGATGTAGAAGAGAAAGTGAGACCACACGGAGACTGGCTGTTGACTGCAGGGCACTGCCAACAGCCTTGGTGGTGGCATTAGCTGGATTGGGGGCAGCCGAGGTATTCTGGGAGGGGTTACTTTAAAGTGTTAGGACAGTTGTTTGATTTGAATAAATCTGGCAGTGGTATCATTTAAGATTCCCCTCAACAAAAATCTGAGTGTTGGGTACAATGGAAAAACTGCCAGTCCTGGCTCTGCAGGCTGTGTTGGGCCCACAGGCTGGGGCTAGGAACTCACTTGGGGCATGTTTCTCCCCAGTTATTTCTTTAAATTGAAGCAGTCACGTACCAGATTGAAGTGGTTATTAAGTTTATCTGTGTCTACAAAACTTACATATTTACATGATAGCACTGAATTCTTTAGAACAATTTGAGAGCCACATTTTTAAAAAGAGTATTAATAAGATAGACATTGACCAAAGAAGGATTATTGTGCTGTTAAGGGTCTGAAATTGTTTATTTGAGAAATAATGGAAAGAACTAGAAACATCTTAAGGCTCTTGTCACTCAATGTAGTTCAATGGTAACATCTTCTTAGAGCTTTGAAAACTGCAAGTAAAAACAAAAACAAAACAAAAAAGCAAGCCAAGCCACATTTTTCATGGCCCAAAACGTTTTGAAAAAGTAGTTCTATTAAAATAATAGAAATATTTAAAATCTGTGAAACATGTATAAAATTAAACTGACATTTGTTCTACTATTTAACAAGACATTGTGTTAGATACTGGGTACTGAAGGGAAAGATGATAGGCTGAGATTCGAAAATGAAGCATTTGAGAGGCTGTCAGGACAGTCATTCATCTGACTGTCATTTTGACATATTCTAGTCTGAACGTGAATAGAGAACTCAGGGCTCAATGTGAATAGATGTTGCTGTAAATTTATGTAGAAATTACAATTAATATAATCACCATAGTGAGATCAGAAAGGGCCCAGAAGTAGTAGTAGGAAATTGAGCTTGCCTATATTTCAAGGAGAAGTAAACCTCCATGTTCCGTCCACCACTCTTATACCACTAACATAGTAGCTTTAGACATTTTCAAGTGAGGGTGAAAATAGATGTAATGCATTCTTTCCTGGGAAGCTTTTGAACATGTGTGTGTTTTGCTCTGTGTGTGTGTGTGTCCTTCTGCATGTCAGAAAGTAGAGAAACAATCATTTCATTGAAAAGACAATTGTTAAAAGTAGTCGAGGACAGGGAAAAAAACAAAAAATACATTTAATTGACACAAAAATGAAAAGTTATTTGCTGATGATAATGTATATGGTAATGTCTGTCTTGACTGACAGGCACTGTACACGTGCTGGGAAAAACCATATTGTACACTGTAAAGATGTATAGAGATTAAATGTAAATAATAAATGTCTATCTTTATAAAAATAGTTAGAGAAGTAGAAGTTATATTAAGAACCAGAAAAGTAACGTGTCATCATTGACACCAAAGATAAAGAAAATTCGAAAAGCAGAGAATGATCAGCAATGTCAGATAGTGCAGGAAGGAATGTAAAAATGTGAAAGACAATTGACTTGGATGATTAGCTTATTGAAATCATTTGAAGAAACAAGAAATAGCAGAGTGTTAGGTGAAAACTCTCTCTTCAAAACCCTCTTTTGAAAGGGAACTGAAGTCAAGTGTTGAAGTCGTTATGTCTTTGAGCATGGTCTATCATTTTTCAGAAGTTCTCCATTAAAAGGAGAAGATGAGACAGTAGTGTAATGCAGTAGCAGGATCACTGGGGGAATTTGTTTTAGGCCAGGGAATATATGAACAAGTTTGTAATCAGAAGGGAAGAAACAAGAGGCAAGTGATAGATTGAGGATGAAGAAACAGGGATGATTGATGAAGCAAAGTCTCAGAGGATGTAAGGATAAAATGCATCAAGATAAAAAGTGGAATAATCATTTTACATGAAGACAAAGTAACTCTTCCTCTGAGACAGGAGTAACAGAGGAAAGCATGGGTACCAAGCCAGAGAAAAATCTATGATGAAGGAAGGATAATTAAAATGGCCCATCCCAAGACTTTCATGGAAATGCAACTGGGATCTGTCTCAGTATTCTCTAGCATAGACAGAAGGTAATAGTGGCCTGACCATGGAAATTACCTGGGCGCCTTGTCAGCATTGAGCAGCACTTACAGTACTGTGTAAGGCAGCAGTGTTGCTACTCAGTGAGACCCTAAAAACCAGGTTCAGATCTGAGCCTTGTAAGTTCTGTGGGGTCAGCAGTGGGGCCACTCCCCTCACCTACACTTCATTGTAGGGTCCAATACATCTCCATTCATGGCTACTGTTTCAGTTTGTTGCATTGCTAAACAGACACACCTAAGACTAGGTGATTTATACAAGATAGAGGTGTATTTGGCTCATAAATCTGGCAGCTGGAAACTTCAAGAGCATGGTCCTACATCACAACATGACTGTCTGAAGCAGGAAGGTTAGCAGGTACATGCAAAGAAATAGAGCAACCCGTAGGTCGCTTATTAATCTTACTTATTAACTCATTCTTGCCAGAGTGAGAATTCACTCTCTTCTGGGAGACAGCATTAATAGACTCATGAGGTGTCCACATGATCCAAACATCACCCACTAAGCTGCACCTCTTAAATGTTCTACTACTTCTCAACACATTTACATTGGGACCAAATTTCCAGTACATGAACCCGTGGGAGATAGCCTATGTCCAAACTGTATCAGCTACTCTCTATTGATTTGCCATGAGCAGTTCTGATAAAGGTCTTCTAAGGCACTATTGCTCATCTTTTTTTCTTTTTTAAAGAGATTTTTGTCATAGGACACATCCACTCACCAGAGAGAGAGACTGAGAGGGAAAATGAGAAATCATGTCCCAGGGGGAAATGGCCACACTGCAATCCATTCTCCATCCCCCTTCTGGGATCTTGAACATGCACACACATGTGCCTGACATGATTTTCAAGTCACTGGGTCCAGGACTCCAACCATGGTCGGCCACATGAGAATCCAGTGATGTCAACAGTGTGCCGTCTGCTGGCTTTCATCTTTAAAGGCAAAGATGGTTTGAATTCTCTTTGAATACATCTGGCTGTATGGGTGGTCATACAGGTTGAAAATACAGCTGGAGATACGGAGCAAAACTAAGATACAGCTGGAATAGCTAAATTCCAAATTAATTTATACTTCAATGATAAAACTGAGGAAGGTAAAGCTACTGTGCATTATTTGGTAAATATTGGGTAATTATGAATAAATTAAAAGTTCTTGTTTATATCAGAAATTATAAAATATTGTCAAACCAACTTATGAGAAGTTCACACTAATAAATTAACTCATACAGTCATATGTTGCTTACGATGGGGACACATTCTGAAAAATGCATTTTCAGGCAATTTTTATCATTGTATAAACATCACAGAGTGTACATACACAAACCTAAGTGGTACAGCCTACTAGACACCTAGACCATGAGGTATAGCCTATTATAATCCAACGGGACTGCTGTTACAGATGTGGTTCATCATTGACAGAAACTAATGTAGGGTTGTAGTTGAATTTATTTTGAAACTTTTACCTTTCCACATTATGAACCACCTCATCATCCAGATAGTCTAAATTTAATTCGTGGGTTCAGATCTCCTGCAGGCTACATATTATTCCACAGAAAAACTTATACTGGACTGTGCTTTAGTATTTTGCATTTATATATTATGACAAGAT
Organism: Tupaia belangeri chinensis; assembly: GCF_000334495.1. Lineage (NCBI taxonomy): Eukaryota > Metazoa > Chordata > Mammalia > Scandentia > Tupaiidae > Tupaia > Tupaia belangeri. Next base: position 2,178,276 of record NW_006199342.1, read on the forward strand.
TATATGATTCAATCTCTCCTTATCGCTTGCAGGAATATTGTCCAAGGTATTGCTCACCATGGCAAACAGTGTCTCTTTTATGCAGGCTTATGAGGATAATTCGTTTTCTTTCTTTCTTTCTTTTTTTTGCTTCAGGGCCAAAGTTGAATTTCCTCTGAGCAATTGGAACAGTTGGATTTTATGTGCATTAGGGATACTATAATTGGTTGTGATTCCTTTTTTGTTTTGTCTGTGCATCAACTGAGAATGCTTTTAGCCACACATACTTACAATAACTTAAATAAATGGGTTTTACTTGTTCTCTTTTTATGCAGTAAGAAGTCTGAAGATAAGTGGCTGATGGGGTTGGTTCAACATCTCACATGGGGACCAACATCACTGAATTTCTTTCAGACGCAGGAAGGCTGCTATAACTCCAACTATAGATTTCATACTTTGGTGTACAACAGAATCACCTGGAAAGCTCATAAAGCACAGAGGCCCAGGATCCTTAAAGAAAAGTAGAGCTTAGGTCTCTAATGTTCATCACATTCCTCTCATGAGTATGTGGACCAAAACTTGAGAACCACTGCTCTTGTATCTGCCACTCAAAGCAGAAAGGGACTATCAAACAAAAGGTCCTTCCTTTTAGCAGAATATGACTTTTCAGATAGAAAGAAAAAAATTTCTCAGTCACTCAAGCCAACATGAGATTAGAAGTCTGGGGAAGGATCTAATTTCCAGAAATCAAAGACCTGCACCATCAAATACCAAATTAGTGTTGAGGAATAAGCCGAAGATTGAATGTTATGTGGGTGAAAGTCAGTGGTTTGGGGCCAAAAGTCACCTCTAGCTATTATATAGGAACTCATTTTATATTTTTTAAGTGTGGTAACCTTTTCCTGAAGTAATTTTGCCTTCTTATGTTTCTCTGATGATTTTTTTTTATTAAAAAGACTTGTAGCCTTGCATGAATTTTTATAACCACTCTTCAATTGTTTTCATAACATGCAAATATATAATGACTGTGATGAAAGTCTTATTCTTTTGGTCCCAGGATGACCATTTGCCTCACTGTCAAGAAAAGAATCCAGGGATGATGGTCATATGTCCTCTGCATTGCTTTGGGGCCACAACAAGGACAATATGTACTGGTTAATTTTCCACTGGTTGATGCTCTGTGTTGTAAAGCAAGATGGTTGGATGATTCACTCATAGAATCCAAGTACAATAATTCTGAGACTCCTCCCTGACTAGGTACAATTGGCTCTCCCGACCAGTCTCTTAGCCTATGTATGAGTCCTGGTTATTTGTTATTTTATAGCTTCAACTCATTAGATCATGATCATCATTATGCAGCAGAATTGCATAAAAAAATACTAGTATTATGGCTCATTTCTTTTAGAGGTGGGGCCCAGGTATCAGTGGTTTTACTTAAAAGCTCTCCAGATGATCTAATGACCAGTCAGGGTTTAAGTACCACTGCCCTGACTGATGGACTCTGTGCTCTGACTTTGGCTTGCTTCACTGGATTTATTCCTAATCTCAAGTTTTATTAACATGTCTCACTCCTAAGATCTTTATCCTTCTTTTCCCAGAGCAAACTGGATTTTTATTTGTAACAGTTCTTTGAGTTCTTGATTGGTTCCCTTGATCCTACATTGTGGGTTCAAAATAACCCTGCTCTAAACATCAGCAACAAGAGCTAAGCTGCTTTTTCTTATTCTTAAAAGTGTGCCAACTGATCTCACTGACAGTCAGAAAGAGTAGGGAAATTCGGGGCCATAAAAACTATATACAGGGAGACCAGCAGTTAGCGTAATGGCTATGTCATTGGACTCCCATGTAGTAGACCGTGGTTCGCGTCCCGGACTTGGTGGCTTAAAACTCACGCCGGGCACATGTGTGTGCATGCCCAAGATCCTGAGAGGAGAATGGAGGAGAAGGGATTGCGGCATGGCCAACTCCCCTGGGGGATGATTTCTCACTTTCTGTCTCTCCATCTCTCTCTGTCTGTCTGGCCAGTGCAAGCACCCTATAGCAAAAACCTCCCCCAAATAAATAAAAACAAAAACAAACAAACAAAAACACTATATACAGAGAGGCAATTAATATTTTTTCTTTGTACAGAGAGACATAGAGAGGGAAAATGGGGAGAAAGCATTTCCCAATGGGGTGTGGTGACAACACAGTGTTTCTTCTTTCATTGTTTCACATGAGAATTTAGGGCACGTATACACAATAGCTTTCTGTGTTTTTGAAGCCACCAGGGCCAGGATTCAAACCATGGTTGGCCATGTAGAATATGGCTTTTTTAATAGCTAGGATTAATTCAGGCCTCCTGCAAACTACATCTTAGTCCTATGGATCTGGCCCAATGCCAATTTTTGGGTGAATATTTTCTGTCAGAATTTTCTCTGTTGTGTGGAAATGATCAGGCCTTTGGACTCTCACCTTGTCAGTGATCAGATGTGGCAGCCCCAGTTGAGCTGCTAGTCTCAGCTGTGGAAGTGCTCTGCAGGTGAGGGCAACCCTGAAGGGTTGACTGTTTGAGGCTGGCTGCTTGCTGAGGACACTCCTGTATTCTCCACAGCAAGTTCTTCTTGAAGGAGCAGGTGATGCTTCTCCATGTTTTCTGCAGTATTTCCATCATACCAGTGGTCTGTGTTCTTGATATGACTTAGCGGTGGTGAGGTGGTTACGTTGCCTATGTTTAGAAATGATGTGTTCTCTGAGACTTCCTATTGTCTTAGTCCATCCAGGCTGCTATAACAAAATACTGAAACTGGGCAGCCTGTAAGTTAACATTTATTTTTCACAGTTTGGAGATTGGGAAACCCAAGTTCATAGTGCCGATAGATTCTGTATCTGGTGAGTACTCTCATCCTGGCTCACAGATGGCAGTCTCCTTACTGCATCCTTACATGGCAGTCTTTTTTCTTTTTTATAACTATTTAACTTAATTTATTAATTTAGTATCATTATCATTAATTATTTTACTTGCTATATGATACATGTGCTCACCAGAGAGGAAAAGAGAAAGTGAGAAAGCAAGCCACCAGGTCTGGCACTCACACACAGTTGGCCATGTGAGAGTCCAGCACTGCAATGACCGTGGTACCTGCTGGCCCTAGAATTTATTTTGTAAGAGTGGTGTCATCCATGAGTCAGAGGCCTCATCAGTTAATCACCTCCCAATGGCTCCACTTCCCTCATACTATTACTTTGGGAGTTAGTATGACATTTGAATTTTGAGAAGACACAAACATTAAGACCACAGTAACTAATAACAAATCTGTGGGAAAGCAAGGCATTTTGGAAACCTAAGAATATGCATAATTTCAAGTTATTAGATATCTAGGTTATGGTCCAAACTTTTATGGTTACAAATAAGAAGAGAGACATAAAAGCAGCAAACATGAAGTGGAAAGGGAGCAATTTTAAATGTGTAACAATCCTTGGGCCGTTGCTGAGATAGTTCCTGGGGATTCTGCTAACACAGCCTGTCAGCAAACAGCAGCATTTGTACACAGAGACCCCAGGACACCACTTTCCAAAAGCACTGAGGCTACTGCTTTATAATTTATAAAAGGCCTAGTTTTGATAGCCTGTGAGAGATTTTAGAAGAGAGACCTAATTATTGATTTGCGGCTTATTTTCCAAAGTAAGTAAAATTTAAATATGATTTACCTAAAATGGTTATTCCATTTTTAATCAGTGTTTCATTTCTCAAAGGCTGTAATCTTTGTCTTCATTCTTTAAACTCAGCAGGCACTGGTTCTTAAGAAAAATAAACTAAAATGATTCTTAATAGGTTTGAGTAAATGTTTTCTGAATTCTTCTGACCTGGTAGTCACAAATACACAGCACAACTAAAACTCTATAGAAGCCCCGGGCTGGGGGTTGGGAAACCACTGGATATCAGGCAGTCTAGACAAGAATTTTATCCCTGAGATTGTCCATAGTATTTCCTTAGTACATTCTTAAATCAAACAGAAAGTGCAGTCTTGTAGATGAATTCTGGTTACAATCCTTCCAAAACATGGAATTAGATCTTTATCATCTATTCAAAGGTAGCGTAGTTTAGCAGTGAAAAGTATAAGTTTGGAAGTAACAAAAAGCTGGAGTTGAATCCTGCTACTTAAGGAATGGCTGTTTGGGATGTTAGGGAAATGGCTTTACTTCTCCAAACCTTTTTTTTTTCAATCTAAAAATAGTGGGGTTAATCATCTTAACTGTGGGATTTCAATCTAAGGTTCTTTGTTGACAGCCATGTACAAGTTAATATCCTTGATATGATTATCACACATTGCATGTATGCTTTGGAAAAACTGCACTGTATACTATAAAAATGTACGATAATTAAATGTAGACAAAAACCTAGGCCAGGCCCATCCTGAGACAGATACCAACCTTGAGCTGTGAAATATTGCTCTCCTTGACCAAAAATAAAGATTTTCTGCTGCGACTTCCCACTCTAGATTAATTTCTAGTGGTCTCTACACACTCAGTGTCTAGACAGGTCCAAGTGAACAGGATCCAAACATCTGAATATGATTAGGGTCAGAATATTCCTCTGTTCCCACTGAATCTGATGCATGAAAAGTAAAAACAGAACAAAAGAGAGATTTCAGATCACCTCCTTCTGCATGCTTCTGAACACTCAGATTGAACTTCATGAATTAGGAAGAAATGCATCATCATCAGATGGCTAGAAATCACCACAGCATCACAAGAAATACGGTAAAGCAAGAAAATTCCCCTCCTCCAAAGAAAAATAATAATTCCTCTTCATGCTCAGACAGAACAATGGAACTCATGGAAATGTCTGATAAAGAATTTAGAATATTCATAGTGACAAGGCTAACAGAGAAGGAAGAGAAAAGAGCCAATGAATTGCAGAAGAGGCAGGAGAAAGGAGTTGATGAGTATCAGGAGGTGAGGAAATTCTTGCAAGATCTAAAAGAGGAAATACACACGATATAAAAAAATGGACCTGTTAGGATTGCAGGCTATAATACAGATTGATCTAAACCACAGACAAAGACAAGATACTAAGATTGGTAAGAGAGAAATGGCAAGTTACCTACAAAGGATATCCCATCTGGCTAACAGCAGACCTCTCATCAGAAACAATGCGGGCAAAGAAAGAACGGAAAAATATATTCAAAGTGTTAAGGGAAAAGCATTTTCAACCAAGAATACTGTACCTGGCAAGATTATCCTTCATATGGGAAGAAAAGACAAACATTCTCAGATAAAG